>NW_008339765.1:1726734-1732169 GCF_000622305.1 Nannospalax galili
TTGAAGTTCAAGTTTCCTCAGACTTGCCACAGGCATAGAGCTTCCTAAGACCCTCTTTTCCACGTTAAAAAAAAAAATCTCATGTAGCCCAAGCTAGCCTTGAACTCACCATACAGCAGAGGCTGGGCTTGAACTCCTGATCCTCCTGCCTCCATGTCCTAGGTTTTGGAATTAAGTCACAGCTCCTACCCATTTCCTACAATTTGGAGGACATTCTGCTTGCGTGCAGAGTCATGTCTCCTTGCAAAGTGTCTTTAGACAGTTTCTTGATGTCTGGAAGCAGAGGCTTCAGGTCACTGACCTCAGTGGCGTGGTGGGGACATGAGCTACATGCCAAACCTTCTATCAGTCTTTTTATTTTTACTGTATCAGATGCATGGCTTCACTCCCAAAGATTTGGTATGTAGAAGTGCTGCCTGTGGTTTATCCATCCAGCAATACGGGTAGAGAGAGGGATAAATTCAGCTGCATGTTTGACAGTGGGTAGGATAAGAATCAGAACTTGATGTGGAGAAAACAAAAGACGTGCTGATCAAAATCTTTCTCTCCTTCCCTGAGTAAATGTTTCATTACAAAAGCCCCGAAGCCAAATTTGGGGTAAGAAATCATGGGGAAAACACAAAGAAGGAATGACCTAGAAAGAGGTAGAAAGCAGGAGGGAAAACAAGGAGGGGCCATGGAAGAAACAGGTGAAGAGAAGGAGAAGAGAGAAACAGAAACAGAGAGACTGACACACAGAGAGAAACTGAAACCATTGGGTCAGAAACACTAAAAGAAAAATCACAGAGAGGACGTGGAGACCATCTCAAGGGAGCTCCTCAGGCAAAGACAGCAGATGCTGGGAAGATGGGAGAGAGTGGCGAGAATTTTGTACGAAATTTAAGTGAGAGGTGTACGACATAATTCCCTTCGTGGGGCTAGAGAGATGGCTCAGTGATTAAGAGCAAGGACTGTTTTGCAGAGGACCTGAATTCAGTTCCCAGCAACCATGTAATGGGGCTTACAGCCAGCTATAACTCAAGATCTAGGCTATGTGATACCCTTTTCTGGCCACTGTGGACATCTGCTTTCTCAGTAGTACATATTCCCTTATACACACACATAATTAAAAATAAAATAAATCTTTAAAAATACACTTCGCCATACCATCCCCCGCCCCAAGCACCTTTCACAAATCCGAGTTTGACCCTTGCTCAGCCTTTCTGAGGTACGATGTGTTTCTTTCCCCCATTTCCTCTCTACAGTGACTGGTAAGATGAGCCTATAGGTTGCTCAGCTGGTGCCAAAACATCAGAGACTCACTTTTTGTTATTCACAACTGTACCAAAAAGAGGACAACAACCAAGCAAAGGATAGTGCATACAAAAGTGATCAAGGTGCCCTGTGTGGAATAATGTCAGAATTGAACATGTAACAAAATAACAAAGGGAGGGTAGGCAGAATTTATCACAGTAGTCTCTCTCCATACTTCCTGCCTACAAAAGTCAGCATCTCTCCCATCTCACCTGCTGGAAATTTTATTTTATATTTTATTTTATGGGTATGTGTGTTGGGGGGATATGTGTACATGAATGCAATAACCTTGGAGACATAGAGAGTGTGGGATTCCAAGCACCCCACATGTGTGCTGGGAACTGAACCTGGGCTCTCTAAAAGATCAGTACTTGCTCTTAGTCTCTCAGCCAACTCTCCATATTCTGCTAAAAATCTTAATCTAGCACCAAAAGTAGATCACTTTGTTTCCTAGGCTTGGGTGGATGAGGGCTGGGAAGATACCTCAGTCACTTACCTGCTTGCTGTGTGGGCATGAGGACCTGGATTGGATCCCAGAATCCATTGTCAAAACTGAACCTCATGGCACACACTGATAATCACAGAACTCGGGAGGTGGAAACAAGTTCCCAGGGGTATGCTGACCAGTCAGTCTAGGCACATCCACAAATTCCAGGTTCAATGAGAGAACCTGTCTCAAAAAATCAGATGGAGAGCAATTGATGAAGACATCGTATGTCAACCTCTAGCTTCCATGTACATGTACACACACATACACACACACACACACACACACACACACACACACACGCATGCGTATGCGGACCAGTCAGTCTAGGCACATCCACAAATTCCAGGTTCAATGAGAGAACCTGTCTCAAAAAATCAGATGGAGAGCAATTGATGAAGACATCAGATGTCAACCTCTAGCTTCCATGTACATGTACACACACACACACACACACACACACACACACACAATGGGTAAGAATCTTACATTCATGGAACCACAAAACTGTAACCCATAAATTTGTGTAGTTATTTGTCCATCAAAGATAAATTTGTCATTTGAACAAGGTCCCAGAATCCCATACCTTAGCCGCAGATGTATCAGAAGCTGATTACTGCTGGGTGAGAAAGAGTCGATCTTCTTTAAGGGAGGGGCTCTAGATAGGCTGACTAGACCCCAGTGGATGAATTTGCTCTGAGGGACAGCTGGGTGCACTAACTTGCCTTGATAAATTTTAACATATATGACAGAATGTATAAACTCTGATAGGAGGGGCTCTAGGGGTATGCTGATGGGGGAGGGGGTATAAAGACGATTAAGATGTATTGTATGAAATGCATAAAGATTCAATAAAAATGTACGTTGAAAAAAGGTAAATTAAAAAGAATAATTTTAAAAGGCAATGGGCTTGATGAGCACTGGAAAATTAGAGGCAGAAAGGGGTGAAGGGCAGACACCTGACGTGAGCTGGAAGGGCTAAAGCAGCTTTCACTGACAAGTAGAGGGATGCCAGGAGGGCACCAGCCTCAGGCACTTCTTACAGTATTCATCTCAAGAAGTTCTGTGACTGTGTACAGTGGGGAGGGCTAGAAGACAGTGTAAGTCCCTGGGGCTGGACTTACAGGTGGCTGTGAACTGACGAACGAGTGTTGGACACCCAACTTGCATTCAGCAAGTATTCTAGCTGAGCCGTATCTTCAGTCTGTAAAACTTGCAGTCTTACATGACAGCTCCATGTAGAGCCACAAGGGCAAAGCATCTCTTAGCATCAAGTCAGCAGAGCCCAGGAACAGATGCTAATTCTTTCCTGGGGTCTTCTGAACCCAGCAGGTAGAACTGCAGCTTCTCTCTTCCATGTTAGAATCAGTTCTGGTTCCTGCATCTTCCCTTCTCATATTGTAGACTTCATATTAGAATGTTTCTTTCCCAAGTATAACCTTTTATCCTTTTTATGATCCTTTTAAATTTACTGGGTATTTAAGTTGAGCCACCTTAAATGACTCAGAGACTGGAGTAGGTGAATAAATGTTTAACTGCTGATAAAATTTTTATTACTGAAAGTAACATGAGCACAAAACTATTTTTATTTTGTATTATCTGGAAGAGTCTAAGATCTAATACATTATGCAAAATAAAAATAAATATAAAATTTTAAATAAACCAGTTATAAAAGACCATCATCCATATAATCTGAAGGATTCCAAATATAGGTTCCTAAGACTAATGCATCTCTAACATGAACATTTGGATACAATACAGCACTTTATTTTTTTAAAAGTATGAATGCAGAGGCAGGTTAGAGAAAGGTATATTTGGATGTAATCAACATACAACATATTCCTTATTTTTAAAGATTTTATTTTATTTTCAAACTATATGTGTATGTGTGTGTATATGCATGTGAGTGCACATGCCTCTGACATGCCTATGAATGTCAAAAGAGGGCACTGGATTCCTGTAGCTGGAGTTACAGGTGGTTGTGAGCCGCCTGACATAGGTGCTCTTAACCATTGAGCCTTTTCTTCAGCTGGGAACTCCTTATTTTATGTATTAAATAAACCATATGTAAGAAGTCACATTGTTGTTTTAATTTCAATTAATTTCTTTTTGTCAGTATGAATACACACTCATGTTTCATGTGCTGTAATTTTCTTTGGGGTAGGGAGAGTCTTGTTCTATACTTTGCTCTTTCTCTTTCTTTTGTCCTTGCAAGTTTGTTTACTAGTTTGTTTTAACTCTGAAATTACCCACAGCCTTTATCGGTTTGGTAGCCACATTCCTCATCGGTGCTGCACCAGGGGTTGTGCCTCTATTAACACCTGAATTCAATTACTTCCAAATTTAGAAAATCAGTCCTAAGTCTGGAGAGATGACTCAGACATTAAGACCCAATGATGCACTATCAAGAGGACTGGATTTCAGATTGCAGTACCCATATAGCAGCCTGAGCATCCTGTGCATGCCTGTACCACCAGCTCCCAGGGAGACTAAGCCAGAAAGATCACTGGAGCTTTCTGGCTTCTAGCCTGGCAAAGAAATCATGAGCCATAGATTCAAAGAGAGACTCTGACTCAAAGTAATGAGAGGGAATGAAGACGGGGGATTTGACATCCTCTTCTGGCCTCTGTATGTGCCACCTTCACGTGTACGTACACGCTGGCACACAATAAATAAATAAATCTTTGTGCCAGTTTTGTTTAATTTTTAGAAAAACTCAGTCATAATTTTCTTGGTTTCATTTCTGTGAATTCAGGTAATGAACAGTTTTCCCAAATGCCAATAATATATAACTCTACAAACTGAAAGCAAGTGTTTGCTGGAAAACATGATGGCAGGTGTCTGGAGCATAGACAGAAACATCTCTAGTCATGATCTAGAAGTTCACCAGAAGCAGGGTCTCTCATATTATTCTCTGTCACTGAAAGATGACTCAAACCTTTGATTTCTAAGATTAACCTCAGAGAAAGAAAGCTAAAGGCTGGGACTCTGGAAAGAAAACCCCTTCAGTGATAAAGGCCAGTGCTTGTATGTGCTGCCCACAGCCTCAATAACCAAACAAACTCAACTTATTATCCATTCTCTCTGTCCCAATATTGTCCTTCTGCATCAGTCTTGCCATCAAGAACATGGTAACTTTAAAACTAAAGCATTGCTGATGAGATGGCTCAGTGGCTAAGGGTACTTGCCGCCAAGCCTGACAGTCTGAGTTTGATTCCGACATGGTGATAGGGAAAGAACCAACCCTCAAAAGTTGACCACTGACCTCCACATATGTGCTGTGGTATGTGCACATACATATACACAATAAACACATAAAGTAAATTTTAAAAAGATCCTTGAGTATCACTGTCCTTGATAACAACATCCAAATTGTTGAATCCAACATCTTTTCTAAATTTACGTCTAAAGTCATGGTTGGTATATTTTGGATATAGCTTCATAAAGTTAGTATTGATTGGGAAGAGATTGGCACATTTGTGTGTGTGTGTGTGTGTGTGTGTGTGTGTGTGTGTGTCCTTGAGTACCTTGATAACAACATCCAAATTGTTGAATCCAACATCTTTTCTAAATTTACGTCTAAAGTCATGGTTGGTATATTTTGGATATAGCTTCATAAAGTTAGTATTGATTGGGAAGAGATTGGAGATTGGCA
>NW_008339765.1:1735070-1736456 GCF_000622305.1 Nannospalax galili
CAGATGACCCACCACCATTACAGGACATTTTGCACGATGCTCATAGTCCCTGGGAACTAATCGACCCAGGAGGGCAAGGAGCAAAAAGTGTCCTTTGATTCCCTCTGACCCAATTAGTATAGATCTCAAGGTATGTCTGTTAAACATCCAAGAAGGTTAGTTCCACCATTCTGGCATTTTTAATTACTGTGTGTCTTGCAGATAAATCTTGCAGCCCTTAGATATATTTTTAAAAAGAAAATCATTGCATTTAAAATAGATTTCGATAGTCAACTATTAAATATCACAATCATTAAAAAGTAAGTTCTATAACATTAAAATAAAGTTAATAAGTGTTCAAATCTCAATGTTTTCTAGTTATTTTGCAACTATACCTACTTTTAAAATTGTGGATTTCTATTTTAAATGTATGTTGAGAATAAAGTGATATTTTTAAACGTATGTTGAGAATAAAGTCATATACTACTATGCATCTCTTCTCAACACCAATTTCAGAACATCTGACAGTACTTTGAACTTGATGATGGTGAGAGCTCATGTGTCATGGAAATGGACATATATTACAAAGAAGCATTTGACTGGCATTACAGGCACAGTCGACATGTAAGAAAGCAATCTATAAAATGTTAACAATTCACATTAAATGTCAAATATATTGTGCCTGTCACTATTACATTGTGTACTGCATAAAAATTTAGGATGATATTCTTCCACTATTTGGAAATTATTATCCAATTGAGAAGAGAATTTGCACATCATTGATGAAATAGTGGAGGGCTAAAACAGTATAATTGTTTCTCTTTCATCTTTCTTGTTTCCATGCTATTGGCATACAAAAAAAGTCAGTTAATATTTAGTACATTGGAATCACTTAAATTTTTATCTTTCTTTTTCTTGCATCTGTATGTATATGTAGTATGTGCCTGTGTGTATGCTAGTTTTTCATGTGTGTATAAATATGGGGGCCAAAGGTTGATGTCTGATGTCCTCTTTGATCACATTTTATGTTACATATGAAGGCAGGGTATCTCATTTGTACCCATAACTTGCTGTTTCAGATAGTCCACCTAACCAACTTGCTTCAAGGATCTGGTGTCTCTGTTTCCTCAGAGAGGAAATCACAAGTGGGCCACCATGACCACCTAGCATTATTAATGTGGGTATCTGGAGTCTGAATTCTGGCTTTCACCCTTGTGTGGCAAGCACATTAACCAATGAATCATCTTCCCAGGTTTCAGTCTCTATCTTTCAATTGACCATGGATACAAGAGTTCAGGAAAAGCACCAAAAGCATTCATTGTGGAGAAATTCACTATATACAATTAACAATAAAGATTATAAAGATTATGTTTCGTTATTTTGTATTTTTAATAATTTTGTGTGTAT
>NW_008339765.1:1736471-1787993 GCF_000622305.1 Nannospalax galili
TCCCAGAAAGATAGTTGATGAGCATTTATTGAGACTCTATTACATGGCTTTTCCTCACCAAATGAATTAGAATGTATTTTCCATCTTTGAGGTATCTTATCACATATGAGGCTTGGGAGAAGGCTCAGTGGATAATGTACTTGCTGTGTAAGTATGAGGAACTGGGTTTGGATCCCTAGAAACCATGGAAAGCTAGACAGAGTAGCATATATCTTTAATGAGACAAACATTCTCAGAAATGTGTGGGCCAGCCAGCCAGGTGTATGCAGCAGTGAACAACAAGCGACTTGTTTCTCAAACTGCAAGACAAAGACCTGGGTTTTACCTCTCACCTCCACTTGCGTTATGTTACACACATGCATGTGTGCACATGCACACACACACACGCACACACACTATTAAAATGAGTTAAATAACATTTGGAAACTTTCTCAGAGCCCCATCATCTATCTGATATTAGTAGATACTTAATATCTTCTCATTTAAGGCTGTATTCAAAACTATATAGGCACACATATAGATTCTCAAATTGAGAGGTGGGAATGTTCATTATCTTGTCAAAAGTACTTGGAGAGCCATGGACCAATTATCATGTGACTAGAGGAGAGAAATTGTCTAGATGAAATGCCAGTTTCCCATTGTGTGCATACACAGCTTCTGTATTACTGATTTTACTCTTGAAAATTATGTCATCAGAAGATAATTATTCAGTATGCTGTATGAGCATTGTCCTAGTTTTTTCTTCATTGCTGTGACAAAATACTCTGACCAATACCAACTTGGAGAGGAAAGGGTTTATTCAGCTTACATCTCCCAGGTCGCAGTTCATCAGGGAGCCCAAGTTAGGAATGCAGGGCAGGAACCTGGAAGCAGGAGCTGGAGTACAGACCGGAGGAATGCTGCTTACTGGCTTGCTCCTCTGGCCCCTGCTCAGCCTGCTTTCTTATACAACACAGGACCACCTGCCCATGGCTGGCACCACCCACAGTAGGCTAGGCCCTCCCACATCACTCATCAAGAAGATGCCCCTCAGACATGGCCACAGGCCAGTCCGATAGAGGAAATTCCCCATTTGAGGCTCCCTCAACCCAGGTGTGACAAGTTGACACTAAAGCTATCCAGAACAAGCATGTGTAACTGTTGACTTAAAGTGTTTGAAATGACTTTGAGAGCCTGTAGCAATGGGTTCAGTCATTCTACCCTCAAGAATGGTCTCCATGTACTGCCCAAGATTTATACACATACATGACAACATATATACTTAGTATGTCTTTATGAAAAGAGAGCTTCATATGGGGCTGGGGAGATAGCTCAGCTAGTGAACAGCTTGTTGTATAAGCATAAAAAGTAGAGTTTGATCCTCAGAACTTATGTTAAAACACTGAGTATGGTTGTGCACACAAATAATCCTTTATTGGGAAGCCAGAGGCAGCCAGATCCCTTAGGATCACTGAGTTCTGGGTGAAAATCTCATTCAAAAACAAAATATGATGGATGATGTCTGGAGGAATTTGCCCAAGATTGACATTTCACTTCCCCATGCACTTGCACGCATGCACATGCACACACACACACACACACACACACACACAAACACACACATACACACACAGTCATGTGCAAACACAATCAACGGTTTACTTAAAATTGCAAAATGTTCTTTTCACAAATTCACATTTTACCAACATTTATTTAAATGGAAATGTTTCTTGGTATTTTCAGTAAAAAAAAAAGTGTTAACCAATATCATCATTTGCTCCCAACATCACTCTAGCTCTGGAGGAGTTTTACACAGGCTGGATCTCAAAGAATGATGCTCAGAGCTCACCAACCCACAGTGTTCTTTCCTCTGCTCCAAGTCACCACTTGCATTTCAAATTAGGTAGCAGCCACTGTCTTCCAAACCCACACAATCTGGAGAATGTGCCTTTGTATTTTGTTGATATAAAATCCGGTGCCCCTAGTTTCTATGAACAACTTAAATAAAAGCAGGAAAACTGTGCCTAAGTTTTCAGTTGCAAAAATGTGTATCTAACAGGCAGTATCTACTTCCTGTCCAACCCAAGAGTGTTAAGAGAGAATGGGAAATGTGAGTTTCTGTTGGGGTTCTCTGTTATGCAAGTAGAAGTCTCTTCACGTCCGGATAGCTCACGAGCTGAGAAACCATGTGCTGCAGATTCTTTCATAGCAGAGTACCTTCCTGGCATCCTCCCTGACTCTTCTTTTAAAGTGCTCGCCACAAATACATGCCCTCCGGCACAGGAGCTACCAGGTTTTAATCAGGCATTGTCTGATAGCCTGATAGAAGCCCACCGCCCTATGTAAATGAGGCATCCTAAAAGTACCTATCAGCTAAGACTTCTTCTGCTGTCTCTACACTATAAATAGTCCTAGTTTTACCCCAATAAAGTTGGAGCTGGATCACTCAGACTTGGAGCTGGATCACCTCACTCAGACTCGGAGCTGGATCACTTAGACTTGGAGCTGGAGCTGAATCACTGAGATCTGTGCTGAGTCACTTGTCTTGAGCTGTAACACTAAATCCTGTGATCCAGTCTCCCGGGGGGTGCTATTCCTCCGTTATCGGCCCACGGATACTCCAGCTTTCGCCGCCTCCGTGCCTCTTCCCTGTGGAGTTCACTGGCCAGGAACTCCACAATCCTGAGGAAGGGTACAAGGGTGTAATAGAGGCGGGATTCCGACTAGATAATACTCTAGTAGCAGAGGAAGCTCTCCGCTCCAGAGAAGTGTGTAGCTATCAGCTACAGCCAGCATCAGAGAAGTCTGCGCACCTGCTGTCTCCAGAGAGGTGCAGCCGGCCAGGCCCGCCAGCGGCTAGGCAGCGGGACGAGAACCAAGGCACGGGAGAGTGCGCGCACACCTGACCCTGGGCCACATCCAGAGTGAGTGCGCCCAGGAGCCCAGGCGTGCTCCCCACATCGCTTGCGGCCAGACTCACGCTGGGACTAGACAGGTGTGGCGAGACCCCAGGGTGCCCGCACACACCACGCTGGGGGTCCAGTGACTCGCCCCATAAGTTTCAGCTATCCAAATGTTAAAAAACTGGAAACTGTGAAGGAAACGGGGTTGAGTGCTGAGTTCCAATCAACAATATATAGCACAATTATGTGACTGTACAGTTCTGCTCTCAGCCAGATGGTCATGGATACCTTGGCTCCATCCATTAAACTGTACCACAGAGCAACCAGCCACTGTGCCAACTGCATTTCTAAGATGAACTTGGCAGAAATGGAGTAGCCAAAAGCCCTATCGCCTAGGAAAACTTTAAATATGCTTATGACCATTAAATACATACCCACATTTTGTAATCTTTGTTATATATATATATATATATATATGCATTGTTTTTAACCTATCTATCTATTTAACATCTATCTGTGTGTGTGTGTGTGTGTGTGTGTGTGTGTGTGTGTATAGTGTAGGGAGGCACATGTGCCTGCCTGCTAGTGTTGGGGCCACTCACATGGAGGTCAAAGGACAATTTTCAGGGTCTGTTCTATCCTCCCACCATATGGGTCCTGGTGATTAAACACATGTTGTCAGGCTTGAAGCAAGCACCTTTATCTCCTGAGTCATGTTTCTGGTACTGTACTTTTATTTTCATCTAAAATTATATCATAAGCCTATCCTTATGCTAAAAATTTCATTAATAGTTTGCAAAAACTGCCAAGTTCGTCATTTGTGGCTATTTTTTAGTGCTAGTCATTTGGATAGATCATATTTTATCCATTGCATTAATAGCATTGAGAATTATACCCTCACAAACACCTGCCATCCTATCCGGCTATTTTGTTAGGCTAGATTTTCAGCCTTCTCTTAAAATCAGTCTTTTTTATTGGTTCACTGAATCTGGGGCTTTTTTATTTGTTCTATAAATGAGACAAAAGCAGGTCCACATTGTGTTGGAAGCAATGAGGAAAAGGCAGCCATGTATTATTGTGTCTAAAATAGCATCACTTCTAAAACACCTGGGATCTTGTTGAGAGTCATTACATAAATGCATAGATTGCAGGAAATATAGCTTCCTTCTAACTGTGATAGGCCTATAATCTTGGCATAATAAATCAATGTGTTGTTTGTGGGCTCAAGAGATGGCTCAGCTCTTAAGAATGCATACTGTTCTTGCAAATGACCCAATTTAATTCTCAGAACCCACACTAGGTGGTTCACAACCTCATGTAACCCCAGCTCCAAGATATCTGACACCCTCCTCTGGCTTCACAGGCACCTGCACTTATGGCCACACACCCACACAGATGCATAATTATCCTTTTTTTTTTTTTTAATAGGACTTGTTAGGAGCAGGAAAGATGGCTCATCAGTTAAAGCACTTGCTGCTGTTTCAGAGGACCTGAGTTTAGTTCCCAACACGAACATCAGATAGCTTATAACCACATGTAGCTTAACCCCAAGGGGTTCTGACGCCTTCTTCTTGTCTCTGCAAGTACACACACATACACACACACACACACACACACACACACACACACATTAAAAACAAATAAATAAGTTTCTAGTGTTTAGAGGGAGGAGAGAACATAGTTTTATTGCTCTATTTAAAACTACATGGTATTCCATCTCTTGGTCTTCAAACCTTAATGGGAATGGACTGATCATGATCGTTTCCCTTCAGAATATATAGACTGTGTGTGCCTTGGTTTCCAAAGATGACCTTCTTTTAAAAACAAGTTGACTATATTTTGTTAAGAATTTTTACCAGAGATCTTTCAATCACTTTAAATCATGTCCTGAGATTGTGAACTCTGGGTAAAGACATTTGCCTAAAACTGGCCCTGTGTTTAAGACTGACTTTAACATTTATACTATTATCTGTGGATTCTCTTTTGCTAACTGCAGAAAGAAAAGTAAATACACAAACACACACACACACACACACACACACACACACACACACACGTACTAGTTTTCTTTTTCAGCTTTTGTCTGAAATAAAAATTGTCTCAAAGAAAAGTAACATAGAAAGAGTCAACACACATCCAGAATACTAAGAGTGCTAAGCAGCAACTTAATGCTTCCAAAATAAAATCATAACTAAGTCAGGAACATTCATTTGAATCTTTTATGATCCCTTTCTTGCTCTTCATGCTTTCTTTTATTCTTCCTTTACAAAAAAATCCTTAAAGTCTGAAAATATCAGAACACATATATCTATATTTATGTGCCCTGCAGAATGACTTTTGCTTTTGAAAACATTTTATAGTGAGATAAAAGAAATGCTAGGATAATAATGAAAATTATATAAAACAATGATTGATAAAGGATGAGCATCAGTGAAAAAGAAAAAAAAGTTATATAGAGGTTACCCCATAGCTCATCATCTTTTGAAATGTGATAACTTATACAAGGTAAAACAGACATTACTCACAGCTTTCAGGTTTGTTGTTTTAGATTCATTTAAAATAGAAGACAATTCTTTTAATGAAAGGAATCAGAGAGTTATAGCATAATTTATCCATGTTAAATTGCATTCAATGAGATCTCAGAGAATTCCAATTTAAAGAGTCAAAGGTTCACCTAAATGTGTTCAGATTTCCTTCCAAGAAGTTACAGTTTCAAATGTTAAAATGCTGCAGATCCATAAACATCTTAGGTTAGACAGGTTCAGAGTCATTTTAAAATCAGATTATATACACATTCAATTCTCTGCTCCATAAAGAGACCATAACCTATAGAGAAAGCTATGATCCTTTGTTGAATCATATTGTTTAGCTCCAAATATTTTTGCAGAAGGTTCTATTTAAATGATAATTGTTAAACCAAGTATAAATGACTGAGTTTTATCCTTTGAGTTCTGAGGTAACAGACTTCTGGGGGAACAGTCATAAACACTGTAAATTCATAGCCCAGGTACTACTGTCTGTCAGGTGGTGACTGATTAGCAAGCAATGAAAAGCAAGAAATAAGCATTTATATAAAAACTAACCTAAAAACACAATTCCAAATGTTAATTATCAATATACATCCTTTCAGGCATAATTTGTATATAATATATACAATTAGATATCAAAATAAAGCAATATAGAGAAAGAAATGATGTTAAATTTTAATTCTACTCCATAATTGATGGTTTAATATTGATACATATCATCTTTGGTAAAATTTCTATTCAGATCTTAGGACTACTTTTTGACACAATGACTCATATACTCCAGAATGCTTCAAACTCATTAAATAGCTGCAGTTGATCTTGAGCTCTAGATCCTCCTGCCTCTACCTCCCAAATGCCAGGATTATAGTTGGGTACAGATATCAACAGGCTCTCAAACCACCTAGAAGACAAAGCTATGGGCATGTGTGAAGGATTATCTACATTAGATTAGCCTCTGAGAATTTCTGTGATGGAGTTTCACACCATCATTCTCCTGAATGAGGGCAGTACCGTAGGCAGGGGCCCTGGCCTCATAGAAAGGAGAAAGCAAGCTGAGCATCAGCATCCACTGCTCTCTGCTTCCTGATTATAGATACAACATGAGTAGCTGCCTCACACCCCTACCAATTATGGACTGTACCCTTGAACACTGAGCCAAAATAAACTCTTCCTTCTTAAGTAATTGTGCAAGCCATTCTGTCACATAGGCTTGTAACGTAACAACTAATACACCAAATGTGGTGGTTCAAAGAAGAAATATCCCCCATAGACTCAAGTATTTAAACAATTTTTCCTCAGTTGGTGGAGCTGTTGGTGGGAAGGTCATAGAATCTTTAGGAGATGGTACCTTTCTGGAGGAAGTATGTCACTGAGGGAGTACTTTGATAATGTATAGCCTTGCCCCATTTCTACTTTGTTCCCTCTTCTTGGTGTTTGTGATTAAAGATGTGAGCTCTCAGCTTCCTCTTCCTGCAGCCCTGCCTGCTGCCTGCTGCCATGCCTCCACACCATGAGAGACTTGTATCCTTGTGGAACCATAAACCAAAATAGACTTTTTCTTCCCTAAGTTGCTCTTGGTCATGGTGTTTTATTACATCAACAGAAAAGTAGCTCTATACCATAGGACCTAGTTGTCACTACTGTCCATATAATAGAATCCGATACACACAGATTTTAAAATACTTAAACATAGCCAAAGCCCTCCGAGAGAAAGTGATTTACTTGACTTAGAGAAACTGTTCTTAAATGTAGTCCTTTCCTTTTCTGGGAAAATATAGTAAATACAGATTTCTCAAGCCCCAACTTAAACATCTAGATCAGAATTTCTAATCATCCTATCAAATATGTTGCTACAAGCCCTTCAATGAGTTGAAGCTCACTTTTCTAGGATAAGATAGGTAACAGAGCCAACAAAAAACAATGCTGAGTTAAACATTATAAAAGGGGTAGATATTAAACCTTAGCACTAGGGAAGTAAACAACCTAATTTAAAGAAATGGATGTGGGCTTGGGACTTAGTTCAGTTGGTAGAATGTTTGCTTACCACACATGAAGCTCTAGGCTCCATCTCCAACCCAGGTGTAGTGGCATCCCCCTATAATCCCGGCATTTGGGAGGTGCAAGCAGGAGGATCTACAGGTCAAGGTCATCTACAGCTATTTAATGAGTTTGAAGCATTCTGGAATACATAAGACTGTGTCAAAAAAAAAAAATGGTCCTGCGCTGGAGAGATGGCTCAGTGGTTAAGAACACTGTTGTTCTTGCAGAAGACCCATGCACCCACATGGCAGCTAACACCTCTCCGTAACTCCAGTTCCAGGGGATCTGATGGCCTCTTCTGTCCTCTGTGAGCATTGCATGACACAAGTGCATTTACCTACATGCAAGCAATGCACTCATATAAATAAAGATTTGAGTATCAGTTTTACCAAAGATGATATATAGATAACAAAAAGCTGATGAAAGTATTCAGTATTGCATGTCATCAGAGAAACGCAAATTAAGAAAATAATGAGACACTATAGCAGAAGTATTAGAATGTCCATAATTGAGAGAATTGACATAATCAGATGCTACAGAGGATGTGGAGCAGCAGGAATTCTTGGGGGTTAGTAGAATGGCAAGATGGTATAGCCACTTTAGACTATACATCAGCAATATACAACATTAATATTTCCAAATTAAGTAAACATACAAAACATCTGCTGTTGTTTAAGTGGGAAATGTCCCCCATAGGTTCATCTGTTTGAATACTTGGTTCCCAGTCCCAGATGGTGGTATTTTAGGGGAAGATTGCAGAAACTTTAAGAGGTAGAACTCTATTGAAGGAATTGGGCCATTGAAGGCAGGCACTGAAATTTTATAACCCGGCTCCACTTCCTATTTGCTCTCTGATTCCTGACTGAGGATGCAATGTGACCAGCCACCCTCCTGACCACGCTGTCATGCCTCCCTTCCTTGCCATCATGAATTCTAACCCATGGAACTCTAAGCCAGAGTAAACTTATCTATTTCCTTAAATTGTTTCTTGCCAGCTATTTCGCAGCTGCAACAACAAAAAAGGCAAATAGTACATCTTTCAATAGATGAACGAATAGAGAAACTGTAGAGCACCCAACAATAGATGTTCTTTGGTACCTAAAAGAAATGAGGTATTGGTATTGTGCCATGGAAGGACATGGAGGGAGTGTAAATGCATATTACCCAGTCTGAATGCAGCCAAAAAAGCTACTAATATATCTGTATATTCCCAGCTTGAGAACATGCTGGAGAAAGCAAAACTGTGGAAGTAGTAAAATAAATGGTGGCTATCAGCAATTCAGGGGGCAATTATATGGAAGTGTTGGAGTGTCTTTGAGAACAACAAAGCCTCTTTTGGAGAGCTAGGGTCTGGGAAACTCAAGAGTCTCCAAAGCTACCCTGAATGATGGCTTTTAGGTTCTTGTCTCATGAATTCAAAGAATAAAATTTACAGACCACAGAAGATAAGTTTTAGAGAGAAGTTTATTATAGATGTATGAGTGGGAACTTAAAAGAGAGGGATGGAGGAAGGAAGAGAGAGGGAGGGAGTCGGAGGAAGGGAGGAAGGGAGGGAGTTCCTATGTAACAGGAGGGGTTCCCTGGAAGCAGCCTACCATCCAGCTGCTAGTTGGGAGGATTTTAAAGGGCTTATAGCAGAATCTGGGAAGAGGTATGAGGAAGGGATGAACTGGTCAGTTCCAGAGCCTCCTGTCAGGTTCTGTCATGTAGTCACAAGTGAATCCTCTAACCAGAGGTCTCTAATAGAAGATAATGAAGACACAGGAATCAGAGCTCTCTTCTGGCATTCCTGGCCTCCAGCCCACCTGTCTGCTAGTCTCATCAGGCGATGAGGAGGCAGAGCACAAAGGATTTTTAGGCAACAAAGCTATTCTATGTGAAATTACAGTGTATTGATGTCATTACAAACTTGTCCAGACTCCTAGAATGTATAACACCAAAAGGGAACCCTAATGCAAGCCAGGGATATTGTGTGCTAATATGTCAATGCAGGATCATCAGTTGTAACTAATGACACATGAACTTTCTGTTGCTGTCCCTTGATAAGTTGATAATGGGAGTAGCTGGAGGCCAAAGAAGGAATCCTGAAACTCTACTCTCTACAAAATTTAGCTGTGAAACAAAAACAGCTCTAAAAATAAATGCAATATTTAAAATTGTAATAGCATCAAAGCATACTTTCCCAAAGGGGTAAAACTTTAAGTTATTGATATCAGTATAATATGAACACACTTCAGAGAGTTTTTTTAACATGGTAGTTGATAAGCAAGCTAGAAAGGAAGAAGTAAAAGATCACATATCTAAGGCCATCAGTAATGCAGACACGAACTTTCCAATACTGATGAAATTGGCCTCCTCAATAGCAGGTAAGGAAGGCCCACAGAGCTCCATTGGGAAGAATTTATCTGTAGGTATATAGAACACAATTATATACACTGCTCTATAATTTGAGTAAGTAAACTTACAACTCTATAATTACACAATGATTTGAACATAAGGAGATGACCAAATCTTACAGAATTTGACAATCCAGAGGGTACCTACTCTTTTGTGTACATGCTTTTTATATGTTTTTATTGAGCTTTTGTACATTTAATACAACAGTTCTAAATCAAATTTAGACCCCATCCCTCATCCATAAATCCCCCAACTCTCCACTGGACCTCATGTATTCCACCATACATATTAAGTCCTATCCGGTCAAGTATTTATACACAGATGTCCTTTGGTGCACATTCATCCACTGGAGTGTAGTCGAGTATGAATTTGTTTCTGTTTTTTTGTTTTTTGAGACAAGGTCTCCCTATAACCTCAGTTGACTGGCCTAGAACTCATTACGTAAAACAGGCTGGCTTGATCTCACCGAGATCTACCTGCCTCTGCCTCCCACCACACTGGCAGAGGGTACCTTCTAAATAATATATAATTTCTCCTTTGAAGAAGCTTAGTTATATTTCAATAAATTCTAAAATTACATTTTCACCTTCTAATTAAATAAGGGGTAGGGGGCTGGCAAGATGGCTCAACAGTTATGAATACTTTACTGCTCTTGCAGAGGATCTGAGTTCAGTTCCTAATACCTCACTGGGCATCTCCCAACTACCTGTAACTCCAACTTCAGGAGGTCTGAAATTGTTGGGCACCTGCATTCATGTGTTAATACCCACACACAAACATACAGACACACAGATACACAGACACACAGACACACACACACACACACACATATACACACACACACAATTGAAAGATTAAAAATGCCTTAAAAACAGGGGCTAGGAAATTGTTTCAGTGGCAAAGAGCGTGCTATGTAAATATGAGAACCTGACTTCAATTCCCTAGGACTCGCATAAAAAAATCCAGATGCAGAGGTATGTGCCTGTAGTCCAAGCAATGGGGACATGAAGACCAGAGAATTCCTGGATCTCATTAGCCAGTTTGGTTAGTCTGCTTGGTGAGTTCCAGGTCTTTGAGAGACCGTATCGCAAAAAAATCAAGTGGGGAGTGATCAAGAGAGAAACTTAATGTTAATCTGTGACCTCCACACATATACATACACATATATATGTACAGACACAAGCATGCACACATGCAAAAAGGGTGCCAAAAGCGTATAGGTAAAGTGTGGTCCAGCAGGAACTGGACCAGTGAAGACACCAATGCTGTGATAGCTCTGAAGGCTCTAGGAATGGTACTAAGACTAAGACAAAACGCAGAGAAGAAGCTTTGCCTTTTATCAGAGGGCTCAACTGCTGTGCCCAAGCCTTTTCTCTTCCTGTCAAGTTAAAGGGAAATTTCTGGAAGTATCTGAAGGGGGTAAAAAGATCTTAAATGATTCATGTGGCACTTTCCAGGACATTAATGTGAAATAATTTGGGGGATGGATGAAATGCAGAAATGATTGGAAAAAACAGGTAGAAAGCTAGTAAAAATAATCCAGGGTTAAGGGAAAATTTGAAATTTTATCATCCAGAGATTTCTTCTCTAAGAATTTCTCTGGAGACAAGCCCTATTCCAAATCCATCTTACTCTACAACACTCACAAAGCCAGTGTGCTTTATCTCTTGTGGCCTTGCTCTACAGTAATACGTTGAAAATAGAGGCCCATTTTTCTTCTCAGACAGGGTACGATAGTTATCTGGAGTGAAAAGTTTCATTTTCTAGCATTTTTCATGGGAGCTATCACCTGATAATTACACTGAATAGAAAGTAACCATTAATCACATCTTTAATACATCAATTCATCACTGTCTATCTTGTGTGAAGCAGAAGAATTAAAATCAATCCATCAAACTGAGTCCCATCATCACTGAATGCCTGGGAAAGTGGGACATGGTGGAACCCAGTACAATTCAGAAAGTGTATTTGCTTCTTCAGGCAAGAGGACTAGGAGCTTCTGGGCTTATCAGTGACCAGCAGAACTAGTTTCTGTCCTCATAGAAGGTGAGTTGAACTTCCTCCCTTGTCTAATCTGAGCAAATATATTGGAAACAGAAAGCTATTCAATATTGTCTGACCCACAAGGCAAAGGAGGAGCTTAGTTTCATCATTATCTTTTCATCAACCAAGTGATGCTAATAAAAGATCTTCAGAAAATAAATTCATGGGGTTGGGGAGATGGCTTAGTGGGAAAAGTGCTTGTTCAAGCAACATAAGGACTTGAATTCAGAACTCATCCTGAGAAGCCATGTAAAAAACAAGTACCTGTAATTACAACACTGGGGGGTGATGACAGGAAGAACTTGGTGCTCACAGGTCAGCCAGTCTAACCAAGACAGTAAGCTTCAGGTTTAGGGAAAGATGGTGCCTCAAAAAAATAAGGCAGAAAGAGACAGGGGAAGATACCTGATATCAACGTCTGGCTTCCAGATATATAGGCAGACAGACAACATCCACTACACTCAGATACACACCACCAACAAAACAAATTCATATTTAAAATGCAGCTACTTCCTGTACCCTTACCACCCTCACTTCTCAGCAATGGGCTCTGCCTGCCCAGGATGGTCCAAGACACTCTGTTCTTGGTAGAGTTTCTGGTAAAAGAAGCTCTGGGGGGGTGGCGATTTGATATAGAATCTGGCTCTAAATATTCCCGTAAGGCACACAGAGAGATTTCACTAGATCCTCCCATCCTCAGCTTTCTTGTCTTGGGTTGTGTCTAAAGATAGCAATCTTTCGCATCTTCTCAGGTTAATAGTACTCCTTGAAGAAAGCATCCACGTTTTGTTAAATTATTTCCCAAATATTGCAACTGCTGTATAACTGATTGGTCAACAATTTGGAGTTCCCTTAAATGTAGACATTCCAGAAGTAGAGGGGAAAAATAAAGCCTCAGAATTCCCTTAAAGACAAAAAATATTAAGGTCTTTATTTCTATCTTTTTGTTGAACTTATTCTGCTTTACAGAGAGAGGAGAGATTTTGCATTTGTGAGAGGCACTCTTCAGGACTTTCAGTGATCACCAATAGAGTGCGTGATCTTCCTCTGACAAAGTCAGGAAATTAAAAAGTGATGAAATTTAGGTCATGGCAAACTGAAAACTATTGAGGCATTGAGCTGCGGGTGCTCAGTGGAACTCTGTCCTCTCTTCAAGGAGGAGCTCCTGCCTCTGCCCAGCTGCGCATATGCAAAGTCAGAGACCCTTCAAAGTTTCCAAGTACTGGGTGTCAGACACCTGCAGGCTGAGTCATTAATCACAGCAATGGTGTTCCATCCACCAAGTCCTAAAATCACCAGAGTCTCATTTTCTCTATAGCTCCTAACACAATGCCCGATACATGATGGACACTCAGCAGATTTTGGATAAGTGAACTAACTTGTATATTACTAAAGTCTCCAGTGCAGAGTGCCTAAATAGAAAAGGAGAAGGAAAGGGCAAGGTGATGGGCAAAGATAGGAGGGGCTACGATGTCTGTGTTGGGCATAGCTTTTTATATGAATCGAGGAATTATTTGCTACTTGGGTTCTGAGTGATATGCTAAAGCTCAAATCTTCACTTTTTCCCCATTTTTAATTTTCTGCAAAAATAATTAATGGAATATAAAGCTATCAGTATGTATCAGCCTGAAAAACATCATGATTGACAAGGAAAACTCAAGACTAGGGAGGGGAGATTGTGTAGTTGGTAGTGTTTGCCCAGCAAGTATGAGGACCTGAGTTTGGATTTCCAGCATCCATGTAAAAATCTAGGCATGACAGTATGTTCTGTAATCTCTGTACTAAAGGGGCAGAGACAGGCAGATACCTGGATCTCACTGGCCAGCAGTCTTGCAGCATCAAAGAGCTGCATGTTCAGTGAAACTGTCTTAAGAAAAATAAAACGGAGGAGAGTGACTGAAGAAGACACCTGATGTGAGTCTTTAACATCTGCATACACGTGAATGCACAATATGCACACACACACATATATATATATACATATATATATACATACATACATACATACATACTAGAGAAATCTGGCAAAGAAGACACCTGATGTGAGTCTTTAACATCTGCATACACATGAATGCACAATATGCACACACACACATATATATATATATACATATATATACATACATACATACATACTAGAGAAATCTGGCTAGTAGATAGAGACTCAAAAGTCATACAAAATTTAAGCTATACTTGATGGAAGCATCCAGAAGTACATGATCTCAATTCTAATTGATCTCCACGTGAACTCCTGGATGACTGAGGAACCAGCTATGGTAATGATGTCATCTCATATTGCTGATGAGCTGAGTTTAGATGGACTCAGCTATTTGAACAACCCAGTGACAGAGCTCTTTGTTGTATTTAAATTAGAGTTTAAGATAATTTATAATGATCAAAAAAATGAAAAAAGTGTACAAGAACTCAGGTCTGTAAAAAGAAATATAGATACTACTACTCTGGGGTGGAACTGAAGTGAAAAGAAATGGAGCATGAAAGTGTGTGAGACATTGATGCAAGCTATAAAATCAGCTACCTATATAAATAAATGCACAACAATGACTAAAACCACTGCCTTCGTTGGAATACCACACACCTTGTGCTGTGCTGTCACATCCGGGACCTCATTGGGTTCTCAGAGGTTATTATAAAATGCTTGGACAACACGCATGTGAATTTCCAACACCACAGCCAATTACATTTGAACAAGGTACTGTTTAGCACAGTTATTATTGGCATTGTTCTAAATGTCCCTGTTTCCCTTTAGTTTGTGCCGTCTATCATGACCCTCTGACTTCAGTCATATAAACCAATTTTATTTAAAACTTGTTGATAATTTTATGTTATTAATGTAGATTGAATGGCAAGTTCCTGAAAATTTATGTATAAGGGCTGGTGAGATAGTCATCAGATAAAGACCCTTGTAGTACAAGCTTGGTGGCCTAAGTTTGATGCCTGGAATCCACATAAAGGTAGAAAAGTAGAACCAAATCCACATGTGCACTGTGGCATACATACCCACAAACACATCATACACACACACAATAATAAATAAATGTTTAATAGTCATATATAAAAACTTAACCTCTAATACCTCAGAATAAAATGTTATTTGGGATTAGGTTTGTTACTTGTGAGATTAGTTGAGGTAAACTCATAGAAATTACCTTTGATCTAGTATGACTTGTGTCCTTATAAATAGGGGGAGTTTAGGCACGGAAGCACAGATGCCTGAGGACAGTCATGTGCAGAGAAGGTGAAATGGGAGGGAACGGTCTCCTGTTGTAGATGGCCAGCAAATCATCAGACCCTAGAGAAGAAGCAGCTTTTTTTCTTACAGCCTCAGAAGAGACCAACGTGACTGACAACATTGGCCTTGAGCATCTTCCAGAGACATGAGAAAATAAATTTCTGGTTCTTAAACCACCTATATTATGATACTTATTAGAGAAACCTAAGAAAATTAGCTCTTTTTCCATTATGTTGGTTACTATATGAATGAAAACATGTCTAAGAGAACGGCGCTGGGATTCTTTAAGAAAGTATATGATAAGAGTTGATGAAAAAAGGAAAAAGGAGGGCTGGGTATGCAGCTCATCTCTTAACTAGTCCATCCATTAAAATCTTCCTCTCTAAGAAAACTGAGTGTTACTTTTTATCATCCAGACATTGGCATCCCACCCTTACCTCCTCATCTATGACCCTTGGTACAGCCAACACTTACAGCTTCCTATTGGAGGTAACTAGTAGTTCACTGATGAAATGTATATTATCCTGGTTCTTCTCTTTTCTGAACAATCTTAGTAATGCTCTTAATATCTGAAACACCATTTCATCTCTTAACTGGTATCCTGCACCTCTGAGATTCCTGAAGTCTTCATTACCCCTTTCTTCTCTTCTTTAAGCTTGCTGTGTGGAGGTCTTCCAGCTCACTGGAGAGATCAGGGGTTATAGCCAACCAGAGAGTCAGGTTTGGAATAACACATTCAGCTACTATGAGCGTATGTATAGATACCATACCCTGAGCTAAGCATGAATTTTCCATCAGTCCATAAGGATAAAACCTATAGGTCTATGATTAAGAACAAACAAGCAAGCTCATGGAAAAGACACTAATTAGTAGACTAATTGTTTTTATCTTCTTTCAGCAACTTAAAAAGCATGGATGATTTCCTTTTTTAAAAGTGTGTGTTAGAACTGAAGAGATGGCCCACAGGTTAAGAGCACTGACTGTTCTTTCATAGGGCCAGGGTTTCGTTCCCAGCACCTATATGGTGGCTACCAACCATTCATAACTCTAGTTCCTGGGGAATCCAATACCATCTTCTGACATGGGTAAATTGCATGACATGGATGCACTTACATACATGCAGCCAATATACTCATAAACATAAAATAAAAATAATTAAATAATTAAAATTATACAATAATTAAGGTTCAAATAAAAAGAAACTACAGGCTGGGGATGTAACTTGGGTGGTAGAGTGCTTACCTACTATGCACAAAACCTCAGCACCTCATAAACTAGGTGTAGTGTTGCATCCTTATAATCCTAGGACTTAATAGGTAGAGGCAGGAAGATTAGAAATTCTAGGTCAACCTTGGCTCCATACTGAGTTTGAGGCCAATGTAGGCTGAGACCCTGTCTAAAAACCAAAATGTGTGTTAACTGATATGAGATGTAACATTTCCCTAATTTAACGTGTCAGAGAAAATACATTTCCTATGACATGCCAGTCCTTTATTAGAGGTGAAATATTAGAAATGGTCCTCATTGTCATTACAATGATACTGGCATTCCTTGAACATGACAACCATCCCCAGATCACTGCACTGGCTATCTTCCAGGGGCCAGAGTCCATTCCTGAGTGACTTTTGTGGTATTGTTCTCTGTAGGCCATGAAAATAAACTCCAGAGACTTAGCCACATGTATCTCAACATACAAAGAACCTGGCTCTGCAAGATGTCGGGTCAACCTCCCCTTCTGTCTAACATCAACTGACTTACTTTCCTTTGCTCTCTGTGTTTTTACTTATTTCGCCTGCTTCTGTTCTTCCGTTCTCAGCGTTGTATCCACAATTCTCTTTGGTGAAATCCCCACTGCCTAATTACTGCCTAATCAAATTTCCTGTGGCCTCCCAAATCTTCTCAGAGAAACTTTGACACCTCAAGTCTATTTAAATTATGATTGCTTTCTTTTCTACACCTCAAACCCCTTGTTTTGCTTGTTATTGACATGTGATGAATGGTAACTTGATATAGCCTGTGAATATTATTTTAGTTATTGCTCCTTTCTATCTCATTTACTTCCCAGTGTTCTTGTGTGTGTGTGTGTGTGTGTGTGTGTGTGTGTCTGTGTGTGTGTTGCATGCCTCTGAGTGCCAAGATGGGTGTGTCCATTTATGCACATATAATGATAAGAGTAGGATGTTGGCTGTCTTCTTCTGTTGCCCTCCTCCTTATTCCTTTGAGAGAGGGTCTCTCACTGAACTGGAAGCTCACTGTTCTAGCTAGGTGGCCTGGCAAGAAAACACTAGAGGTTTGCCTCTCTCTACCCCCAAATTCTGGGGTTATGGGCACACACAAAAACACTGGCTTTTTATGAAAGTGATGGGATTGAGCTGAGGTCTCACACTTGCAGAGAAAGTGTTTTGACCCACTGAACCAGCTCCCAGCCTCATCACTGCTCTTCTGAAGAATAGATATTGGCAAGAAGAGGTGATGGTGGTTAAGAAAAAGGGCTATTCTTGCAGAGGACCTGAGTTCAGTACCCACCACCCACATGGTAGCTAACAAGTATCCTTACCTCCAGTTTCAGGGGATTTGACAACCCCTTTTGACCTTCTTGGGCATTGCACACATGTGCCGCACTTAAATTCATGAAGGAAAAACACTCATGCACAATCATTTTTTGATTGATCAATAAAATAAAAATTGATCAATAAAATTTTTTTAAAGATTAAAAAACACAGCTGTCTTCACTGTGCCAGTCATGTGGCCACATGAAGATTTGTGAACTTCGCTGTTCCTGAGGTCCTTGGAGGGGCTCCCACAGTCTTCCTACAAAGGTGTAAAGAAAAGATTAGTATTTCTTCATGAAGAGCTTGTTACATCCCTAGGTAACTCAGCTTTTCTTCACATCCTGGAGAACTGTGATGAGAAGCATTGTGACAATGGTGATAGTCATCACTTGGGAGTCTTCCTTAACTAGAAACTGATTATTTATTCATTTGTTTGGAGAAATGTATAAAGTAAATATCAAGAGTAAAATGATAGAGAGGTATGAATTGTGTGCCAGATGCTATTAGAATTTAATTCTGTATAAAACACCTTAAACCAACCATCCTACTTTCCTAGAGCATGTTTTACTATGTAGACCTATCTGTGTCTTCTCTTTCTCCTTCCACACTCCAAGATGTCTGTAGATCACGACTTTATTCAACTTTGATATGAATTTTCATTTAATTTTTCTTCTATTTCCTTAATTCCTAAAATAAAAATTCAGTAACTTTCTGAACTTTATAGTTTACAGAGTTGAGTTTTCAGTTTGTATTTAAATATTCCAGAATAGTACCATCTAAGGAGTATAGACTTTGCATGCAACGGAACAGATGTTAATCTCACTTGACCACAGAACAACTCTTTCTTCCTATGTAGGAGAGATAATATCTTCTGTGTGGACTGTTTTTCAAGACTAATACATTGTGTGCATGTGTGTGTGTATTCATGTTCATGTATGTGCAGTTATATATATGTATGCTGGTCCACAAATGTGCTTGTGTACATGAAGGCCAGCAGTCAACTTCCAGTGGCATTTCTCTCATGCCGTTCTCCCTCTTTTATTATACTTATCTGTGTGTGTGTGTGTGTGTGTGTGTGTGTGTGCGTGTGTGTGTCTGCACAAGTATGCACACGCTGTGACATGCCTATGAAGGTCAGAGGACAACGTTTGGGAGTCAGTTCTCTCTTGTGACCATGTAGGTCCCAGGGACGGAACATGTGTTGTCAGGCTTTGTGGCAAGTGTTTTTATCCACTGAGCTATCACACCAGCTCCCATGTTGGTTTTGGAGACAGGTTCTCTCACTGTCTTGGAACTCATCAACTGGCTAGGCTGGCTGGCTAGCAAGCCCCAGGGATCCTCCTGGCTCCACTTCCCCATCCCCCAGTGCTGGCCTTACAAGCAATTGCCACCACATCTGCCTTTCTACATGGATTCCGGGGATGAAACTCAGGTCCTTGTACTTGCAAAAGCATATACCATACCAACCGAACCATCTCCCCAACCTTAACACTAGTGCATGTTAAAAACTGTCACAATGTTTAGAACTTTGTGATATCTCAACAAATATGATTTTCTTTTTCCTTCTGTTCACTGACCTCAAGTATCTGGATACAATTATTGACTCTAAGTTTGTTAAATTCACTGAAAGCTCGTGTGCTAGCTATAATTTAACATGTATCACCAGAGTTGGACAGACGGAATGGTGCGGGACATCTGTGTCTTCTGATCCTTTTTCTTGTTTCTAAATCCTTTATGTTTAAATGAGGATTTATTTATCTTCCTCATGCCCATGCAAACTTTTTAAGATTTTGAGGAATTAATTTTCTTTATTTTTGTAGAAAGGCAGATATGATTTTGTCTTCTTTTTCACACTCTGTTCTTTCTAGAAATAAATTGCCTCATTTTTGTGAGTTCACTACAGCAGGTGTTGAGTTTACAGTTTTATACTCAACTAAGCACCTTAAAGTAGATATGATTAGGATGATTTAAAATATTGAACTACAGATAAACTTGTATTTGATTTCTCTGAATTCTGTTATCTTTTCAGAGTTAGATTATTTATGGAATATTTCTTTTCACAAGGGGAAAATTCCTAACACTTAATGATACCAATCCCTTTCTGTGTGTGTGTGTGTGTGTGTGTGTGTGTCTCCTTACTTGGCAATGAAACCGTTATATTAAGCTAGGGAAGTTGGAGGGAGATAGTGAGTTTTCAACAGAATTTTAAAAGAATATGAAACCACAGTGATATATTCTGCACTAGTTTCAAATTTCCACTTGAACAGCCAGAGAGATAGAATCTTACTATGTATCAAAGTAATTCAACTCATTGTTGAGTACTCTAATCATTAGAAAATCTGCTTTTGTATGAAGATGTGATCTACTAAACTCTGATTCCCTTCCTTATCCCTAGCTGTATCTTTTCCTTCCATGAAGCATTGCATCATGGAGGAAATTGTTGGAGTTACAGACCCAAACATCTCTCATCTAAGCAATATTTAGTCAGAAGTAATATACTTAAATTTGTGATAGTTAGTACTAATTGTCAGCTTGAGAGAATCTAGAATCATTTGGGAGATGGACCAGTAGACATGCCCATAGAGGATAATCTTGATTAGTTAATTGATGTGGGCAGACACATCTTAATTGTGGGTGGAACTACTCCCTGGACTGGAAATCTGGGTGTACAAAATGGAGAAAGTGAGCTGAGCACTTCCATGCATTCGTCGCTCTCTATTCTTGATTGTAGCTGTGATGCATTCGGTTGCTTCAATTCCTACTGCCTTGACTTCTCATTACGATGGATTGTCACTTAACTGTGAATTGAAATAAGCCCTTTCTCTCTCAGTTGCTTTTGACCAGGTATTTTATCACAGCCAAGAGGAAAATAATTCACTAAGACAAAAATGGACACAAATACTACCTAGTAGATGAGTTCCCATAAAATTATCAGAACTATATGTTTAGAGTAGAATGGGAAAGATCACATTCTCCCTGTCTATAGCCTTTCACATAATCGGTGTATGGTGTCCCGGAAGACTTTCTTATCTCATTCATCTATAATGCATCTCATGAATGCCTTCATCTCTTCCTCCCACTGACTTTTGGCTTCCTCATTGTTTTCCTACACTGGACACACTGCACATATCCTCACCTAGGGAGTCTCACATGGACTTGTTTCTTCTACATTATGCTTGATCACCCAGTTAATGTCACCTAGTTGGACTTTGGAACTCCACCATGATGCTAAAGTTGAACATTTATTTACTATTTACCTTTGAGTGAAGGCTTTAACCCAGACTTCCTGGCTTCTGATACACATATTTTATATACTGGTATGTGCTTATAAAAATTATTGATTGATTCTTGAGAAGATTCTGGTAATAAGCTGATCCTTTTGAATAGATTTCATAGTATAGTAACTGGCCTTGACAAGTCAGAATATGAGAAAGGGGGTTGGTGAGAATAAATAGAGACAAACTTCCTTCTTCGTTTAGACTTTGATACATGGTGCCCTCTTTGAAAAAGGAAGAATGAAGCTTATTTTGTCCTAGTTTGATGTGCTTTAGTTAAAGCTCCTCATTCCCCATTCTTCCTTCTACATAACAGATTGATTTGATTATTGATTTATTGATAGAAGATAGTGTGAAGTGAGGTTTCCAAAAAGAAAGAAAAGAGAGAGAAAGAAAAAAGAAAGAAAGAAAGAAAGAAAGAAAGAAAGGAGAAAGAAAAATAGGAAGGAAGAGAGAAAGAAAGAAAGAAAGAAGAAAGAAAGAAAGGAAGGAAGGATGAAGAAGAGGAAGCAAGGAAGGAAGGAGGGAGCTATAGCTATTTGTTGTGTTTTCAATGTATATTATAGAGGGAAAACATGTCTTGTGGCTGAAAAATTGCCTTAAAGAGAAAAGGGGGTGGGGGGGTGGAGAAGGTAAGGTAGGATGGGGAAAGCTGCACCTGTGTTAAAGACTACAAAGCCAAATGACTGAACTTAGATTACGAAGAGTTAAAATGTTGCGTATCAGAGTCACTATCTTGGGCTATTTTTAGTCCCTTTGGAAGCCACCATAGCCCATCTTTGTATCTAACCTAACAACCTTACCAAAAACCTTACAATATACTCTTAGCAGAAGACTGGCTTTCACTAATCTAAAAGCTAAGAGTGTCATCAGATAGCACCTGAAACCTATGAAAAATTATTCCCTACTTAGTAATCCAGCTACCCGTGGCCCCTACAAATGTATTTGGTGAAAAATTTGGTTTATGACTTTCTTTGTTCTCTAATAAAAATCCCATGTAACTGTTTCCTCAGTGTAACGTGGTTTTCCATGAAACTGGAATAGTATTCTGCAGCCGTGGTCACCCTTATTTAGCACTAGAATAAACTCTCTTCTCATTTCTTTTTGAGGTAAGGATTGTGTTTCTGTGTCACAATTGATAGGTGACAAAGGGAAGACAGATTTACAATGTATTCATAAATTCTTGATGGAAAATTGATAGACGATCGACAGATATAAACCCCTGTGTGACTTAGAACTGTACTTCCGGATTCTCTTGTTCTCCTCCTTTTTTGTTTCATCTTTCAGGTTTTCATCAGCTTTCTGGTTTTCTCCCCTGAAAGGATTTTCAATTTTTCTACTTCATCTTACCAACTTCTCTTTCCCACACATAGCTTTGAACTAGCCAGCATCTTTACACAGAGCTGTAATGCCCACACTACAATGCAAAATATATTTTCTCAGGGGACAATAATAACTTGATGGGGCCTCATTAGAGGATGAGGTCAGACAGGATGCCAGGGAATTTGGGTTTCAGAGAATATCAGTCTGTCAGGTCCTTGCTATTGTCTTAAAAATAGTTCTCCATTATCAGGACATATTTTAGAGCTAAGTTAAATGCACATTTGCCTCTTCCGAGTATCTCTTATGGGGCCAAAAGTGCTGAGGCAGTAGAAAGCAAAGTTGGGTTGTTTATTTGTAACTTGCACTTACTCCAGATTTCCCTCAGGGAATGACTTAGCAGCAATTTAAGCCCAAATGTGAAGCAAATAGAAAAATGGGCACCTTTTCTTACTCTTGCACGATTTGTCTCTTGCTAGCTGCTTGTATGGATAACAAGCAAAAATGAAGGTGAATTAGGAACCAAGCACTACGCTTTTATCTTCTGTAACTCCAAGAGGTGTTCTCAGCTAGTGTTAAATGTCAGCACATCTAAACAAGGAATCTGTTTCTAAATGTGTCTAAATGGCTGTCTCAAAATCCAAGGACTTTCATAACCAGAACTATTAACATATCACATGACCAAAAGCAACTCAGGCTTGTTTGGGGCTTTCCCACTCTCTGACCTTCAAGGTAAAAACAAACTTTATCAAATTGCATCAAATGACAGTAAGTATTCAGCTCTGCTCTAGCCTGCTACAAAGGCAGGAGATGGGCTAAGGTGGAAGGAGGGACAGAAACACAATGATTCAGAAAAAAAAATATCAAAGGATATATAGAACACAGAAGGCAGGAAAAAGGGAAAGGAGGAAGGAAGTCAACCAGAGGGACAGAGGATACACATCAGACAGCAGCAATCCCCTCTTCATCTTATTCCTCATAAGTTGGCCACAGAACTCAAGGTCCTGTATACCTTAAGGATTAGAATTTCATACTTGACTATACAGTTGTATGAGGTAATTTCTGATGTTTTCATTTGTATGCTTCTCTCTCTCTCTCTCTCTCTCTCTCTGTCTCTCTCTCTGTATGCAGACCTACATTTGGTGTGCATATGGAGGTCATTTCAGGAATCAGTTCTCTCCTTCGACATTGGGTTTCAGGGATCAAACTCAGGCCCTCAGCACTTTTACCCTAAGTTATTACACTAGCCCTCATGTCCTCATTCTGTTTGTCAGTACAAATTTTCTAGTCTGTCTCTCTCTCTCTCTCTCTCTCTCTCTCTCTCTCTCTCTCTCACTCTCTCTCTCTCTCCCTCTCTCTCAAACATTCCCATGGTGATTCTTAATCCCACATGGATACACACCTCAGGGTGGTCTAAATGAGTGAGTCTAGAAATGCCTGACTTAAAGAAGAAAGGCTTACCTGAATTTGGGAGCTACTTTCCATATGCTGGGGTTCTAGACTGAGTGAAAAGGAGAAAGTGAGCTGAGTGCAAGCATTCCCTCTCTGCTTTCAGGTTGTTGATGCAGTGTGGCCAGTTGCTTCACACTCCTGTCACCACCATGATGGACTGCATCTTCAAACTGTGAGCCAGAACAAGACCTCCTTCCTTAAGCTGCTGTGTTAGATATTTTGCTACAGTAAGCAAAATCAATAACTAGTATAGCAATTTGGGGACATTTGAACCTATACCTATATACTAGTTTTTTGTTACATATATAACAAATTGCAGTGATCAGAGTGAAATTAAAAGATGCTTATGCATTATCATACAGTCTGGAAGTCTTAAGGAGCAGCTTGCTTCCTTACCAATGCTGCTTCTAGGGGCTTCCTACATCCCTTGCCTCATAGCCTCTTTCTGTCTTCAAAATTAATGTTTTCTCTCTTCCCTCACCTCTTCCATCCACTATGAAACAACTCTGTATTGTGTGTGTGTGTATGTTTGTGCATGTTCATGTGTGTGCAAGTATCTCTGGGTGTGTGTGTGGAGGTCAGAGGTCAGCTTTGTATGTCATTCCTCAGGAACCATCACATTGCATTTTTGGTTTTGAGATGTATTTTCTCATAGCTTCCAGGGGCTCCCCAAGGATGTTAATGACAGGCCAGCTGGCCATCCCCGAGGACCCTCCTAGCTCTGCCTTCTCTGCTCTGGGATTACAAAAGTATACCACAACACCTGGCTTTTTATGTGGTTTGGGGATCAAACTTTGGTCCTCATGTTTGTACAGTTAGCGCTTTAAGAACTGAGCTTTCTCTCCATCCCACTTAAAACTACCCTTTCATTGTTATCAGTTCTATTTGAATAATACAAAATAGCTTAACTATATCATGACCCTAACTTTATCATCTTACATATGTAAGGTTCATAAGGAACATCTGAGAATGAAAACAAGGACATCTTCAGAGAGTGATGATTCTATTACAATAGATGGACCAGGGGGAAAAACAGAACTAACTTATAAGGCCATTTATGAGAAAGACAAGCAAAACACAAGACCATTCCTTTTCCATGAATGGTCTCAGCAGTAAGCAGTCACTAAGTACAGCCTACAGCAGCCTGTGGGTGGACGGGCTATGGTGCCAGAGCTGGAAGAGTTCTGAAACTTCTACCACCTAGTCTGTTTGCAGGGAATTCTTGTCTGGCATTAAGGAAGTCAGGCACAGAATGCTTGGTATTTCTGAGTATGAAGAACATGAATAAAGGACCAGAGAGATGGCTCAGCAGTTAAGAGCAGTGACTGTTCCTGCAGAGGACCTGGGTTCAGTTCCCAGGACCCACATGGCAGCTAACAACTATCCATAGCTCCAGGGCCAGAGAATCTGACACCCTCTTCAGACCTACACAAGCATTCCATGATACAACACAGGCACACTTTCATACGTGCAGACAATACACTCATATATATTAAATAAAAATAATAAATAAAAGTTTTAAAAAAGAATGTGGACTCCTTGAAGCCATGAATAGGCCTGGGTATGATTTAAGGATTAGGAAGAATGAGAGAGGGAGGGAGGGAGGGGAAGAGAGGAGAGAGAGAGAGAGAGAGAGAGAGAGAGAGAGAGAGAGAGAGCTAAGATCACACAGTTATTGCAGAGCTGGTAAGAGGACCCAGGGCTCCAGACCCCCCTATGCAGTGTTCCTCATTACTATGTTTGCCTCACATCTGAGGAAATTCAATGACCTGAGACTATACCACCTGCCATCCCAACTCTATGTGGTTCAAGGAAACAAAATGCAACATCTAATTTTAAAATGCCATCATTCCAAAATAATATCATATTCTGGACTGGATGTTTGAACAGAAATGGGGCATTAGTAGAAACCCTGCTGAAATCAGAATCAGGTTGGCTTCTCAGTTTTGACAAATTCTCAACAGTAACACACCATTAAGAAAAGAAAAGAGATGATGACTAGGCAATAAATGGATATAAAACTGATCGATAAATGACTGATAGGAAATTAATAGATGGTTGGCAGATATAAATGCTGTGTGATTTACCGCTGTAGTTCTACATTCTCATCTCTTCTGTTTCATCTCTCAGCAATGCTGTATTAACAAAAACAGATGAGGTGAGGAGTGTATGTAACTCTCTACAAATTTCTTCTAAAATTATTCCCACATAAAAATGTATTTTTAAAATTAAAATAGCTTCTTTATTTCATAATACCATGGTATTTTCAGTAATTCTTTTTACATGTAGTATGATGTACTACGATGATCATAATCCTAATTCAGCATGTTTGCTGCCCCAGGCAAAATGCTCTTCCTGACGATGACATGGCTTGCTCCCAACAGTGCTATCTTAAAAAATACATATTCTGAGAACTGAATTTAAGCTCCGGAGTCTTCTATTTCCATTTTCTTTTTAGTATTAGTTACTATTAACCACAGGATCTTCGTTTTATATTTCATTGCTTCCTTGAAGTAACCAGAATGCTGCCTGGCTCAATAAATATAGATGGAGAGAATGGACAGATAGATGAACAGATGGATGGATGAATGGGTCAGTGAGTAGGTGGATGGATGGATGGATGGATGGATGGATGGATGGATGGATGGATGGCAGCTTGGTGGATAAGTAGATGGATAAGTGGATGGACAGATGATAAATGGATTGATAGATGATGGGTGGATGGATGAGTGACTAGATGATGGGTGGTAACTTTGAATGAGCCATGTATACGGAACATATAACCTAATCCAGAGAAAACACTTATCAAGAATCCACTTTTAATATAAGAAATTTGTGGTATCAAAAGATGAAATTACAATACTGAGAAGTCAGCCACTCTGCATGTGTCAGATATGAGGTAGAGGGCAGACCTCTGGGGGTTTGTAAAGATATCCACACAGGATAGGTACATGCTACTCCTGGGCATTCCTCTGAATTCTGTACCTGCTTCCTGTCCTCTGAAAGAAGCATTATTGAACTCCTAAATAAACTTTTAAATACAGAGAATTGTGTGCTGTTGTTTTCCTAATGGCCACTGGAGCTAAGCCTGACAAAAAGCCATTTCAAGATGCCTCATTCACAGAGCCTTTTCACCATTCCTCAGTAATAATGCTTTAAGGATATGGGGCAAAAGAAGAGAGATCAAGTACACAATGTATGAACATGGAGCTATTACTCTATCTTCCCTGCTTATTCAATTACATCTGAACCAATAAGCATTTACTGACGACTTGCTGCATGCGGTATAGTAATTTCTTAAGGATTTATTTCATGCTTTGCACTAGACTGGATATTTTGAAGTCTACAAGAGAGTCCTAGTGACGATAGAAAAAGAAAGGAAAAAGAGGGAAGGGAGGGGGGAAGAAGGAATGGGAGAGGAGGGGAGAGAAGAGAGAAGAGAGAAGAGGGAAGGGAAGAGAGAGGGAAGAAAGAAGGAAAGAGAGAAGGAAGGGAGAAGGGAAGGGAGAGGGAAGGGAGAGGGAAGAGAGAAGGGAAGAGAGGGGGAAGAGAGAGGGAAGAGAGAAGGGAAGGGAGAGGGAAGAGAGAAGGGAAGAGAGAGGGAAGAGAGAAGGGAAGAGAGAAGGAAGGGAGAAGGGAAGGGAGAAGGGAAGGGAGAAGGGAAGAGAGAGGGAAGAGAGAGGGAAGAGAGAGGGAAGAGAGAAGGGAAGAGAGAAGGAAGGGAGAAGGGAAGGGAGAAGGGAAGAGAGAGGGAAGAGAGAGGGAAGAGAGAAGGGAAGGGAGAAGGAAGGGAGAAGGAAGGGAGAAGGAAGGGAGAAGGGAAGGGAGAAGGGAAGAGAGAGGGAAGAGAGAGGGAAGAGAGAAGGAAGGGAGAAGAGAAGAAAAGAGAAGAGAAGAGAGAGGGAAGAGAGAGGGAAGAGAGAAGGGAAGAGAGAGGGAAGAGAGAGGGAAGAGAGAGGGAAGGGAGAGGGAAGAGAGAAGGGAAGAGAGAAGGGAGAAGGGAAGAGAGAGGGAAGAGAGAGGGAAGGGAGAGGGAAGGGAGAGGGAAGAGAGAAGGAAGGGAGGAGGGAAGAGAGAGGGAAGAGAGAAGAGAAGAGAGAGGGAAGAAAGAAGGGAAGGGAAGAAAGAAGCCAGCTGGGGAGATTGTTTGTTATGAAAGTGCTTTCTGTGGAAGCACAAGGACCTGCATTTGATACCCAGAGCCCATATAAAAAAACTGGGAATGTGAAGTTTCCTTATAATCCCAGAGTTGAGGAAGCAGTGTCAGGCAGATCTCTGGTGCTCACTGGCCAGCCTGCCCAACTTACTTGGTGAATTCCAGGACACTGAAATATCCTGCTTCAAATACAAGGTAAATAGTGCCTAAGGAACAACATTTAAGGTTGACTTTTGGTTTCCACATACATTCACACCCACATACCTGTGAACACACACACACATGAGAGAGAGAGAGAGAGAGAGAGAGAGAGAGAGAGAGAAAGTGCTATTCTTCAGTCTACCATCGTTAACAAGGTAAGGATAAAATCTGTTTGGAGGACAGGAAGCTAGTGTGGATCAGCCCTGCTTTGCTATAAACTCCCAAATGACACCCAGCTAAGCTCAGACAAAGCCCTTACTTGAATTAAACTTCAGCACATAGATTAGGAAATTTGCTTTAGACCTAGGCAATGTACTTTGAAGGCAACAAGAACACCTTGCTTCTTTTCCACACCATTCTAAGAGATTAAATTTTAAATCAAACTCTCAGTGAGTAGAAGGGGAAGAACAAATTAGCTGGTGAGAGAAGAAAAACAAAAGTTAATCTACTTGGGCTGCAGAAATGGCTCACCAGTTAAGATTACTTCCTGTTGCAAAGGAACTGAGTTCTGTTCCCAGCACCTATTCTGTTCAAAATTACCTGCAACTACAGGTCCAGGGAATCCAACTCTCTGTTTCTAGCCTCTTCAGGCACCCACACATGGCACATACATGCACACTGTCACACATATATGAAAAGTCTAAAAAAATGTAATAAAATGTAAACTTCAAAAGCCTAAAGCCAATAAAATGTCTGTACACATTTATTCCTGTTTGGACGATCTGTTCTTTACCCTTCCTTTGCGTTTTCTCAACTTTCTTCACTCACGCTCCTCTACCCATCTCATCTTCCTTTTTAATTTCCCTTTTCTTTCCCTTTGCTCCTCCTCCCTGTCCACTGTGCACAAAAGGACCTAGAACAGTGGAACAAAATCTATGTCCTCAATTATTGATGCATTCCCTCAAAACTTTCATGAGAAGCTGTGATGTGCCAAGTATTTCATATTACATAAGATACAGTTTCAAAACAAGTCAATCATTAATGAGAATCGATTTGATGTCAGAAGAGCAGATGGTCTGTTCTCAGACCACCTGAGCTGGAGTCTCACTCTTCACCTCCTGTAACTGCAAGCTTAGAAGTTATTTTCCTTTATCAGGTAAGTAAAAGTAATATATTTACCATCCTGATATCAGAAGAGAAAGAGTTGCATAAGATGGGTAATGTAAAGAGCTTAGAATAGGGTCAATATATAATGTGGAATACAAAACAGAGAATTACACCTTAAATTAAGATGAGACATATAAATGTCAACAACATAAGAATGCATCCATTAGAATATTACTTTAAAATAATGTGGTAAACTTCACAATATTGTTTCCTTTCATTTTGTCAGGACAGCATGGAATTCCTCTGTCTGGAAAAAGCTAGAACATACAGAGGCCAATTGCTGGGAAGTCACTGGCAGAGGTTGTGGCCAAATTCAATCCTTGTTCCTTAGGTCCCAGTGCTACCATCTTTGTGCCAGCTGAGAACTCTGGCCTTTTGGTTAGCAAATGAGCAATGCAGGGCTTCTAAAATAAAGACTGTCAGAAGTGAGTGTATAGAAGCAGAGCAGTGAAGATCATTGACCAGACAACTCTAATGAGAGGGACAGAAGTTTATTTGAAAGCAAACAGACTGCTGAGCTCCTTCTTGGGGAGCAGAGAAATAGCAACAATCAGGGGCAGTCAGACATCTTTTATAGGCACTTAGGTGGTTGAGCAACTTTCCATGATGTAGGCTGTGCAGTTCAGCTCAGGATTGGTTGGTCTCCCTATAAACAGAGGGACTTTCCCGGGGCTAAGTTACAACCTGCCATTTTAGAATGTTGGGAGCTGCACTGCCATTTTAGGTGCATGCCAGGAACGAACAGTGAGCAGGTGGGCATGGAGAGATGGTACAATGCCAAGTGGATGCAGAGGTGACAGCTGAGACACATCTTACCATTTTCCTTTGTTCCTCTGATTTCCATGTGAACATCATCATATATACTTACTTGTTGGGATTCTATTCCTATGAAGTGTGCCACAGGGCTGGAGAGACGGCTCAGTGGGTCAAGCACTTGTCACACAACCATGAGGACCTAAGTTTGAATCCCAGGATCTACATAAAGACAGATATGGTGGCATGCATCTGTAATCCCAACACCCCCATTGAGAAATGGGAGGTGTAGACAGGAGAAGCTGTGGAAGCTCTTGGACCAGCTCACCTGGTGTACACAGCAGAGAACAAAGGGAGATATTGTCTCAAATAAGCAGAAGGCAAGGTTTCTTCTGACCTCCACACACATGCTGTCCACAGTCAAAAAAATATGTACACATATATATACCACACCATGCACAGACAAAAAAGATTAAATAAATAAATAGTTCCACAAACCAATCTTTAAAAACTAGCATAGTCAATACTCATAAAATCTACTGGAGTCAATGAAATCAGACTTGATACTGCATTTCTGTTTAATGATACGGAAGTCATATGGATAAACTAGGTACTAAACAGCAGAGCTCAATAGAATACTTTTCATATCTTCTATTATTTTCTAATGATAAATATAGATTTTTTTTCTATACCTTCCAAGAAATTGGAACCAATCTAAGCACACTCAGTCACTGGCTCTGAATTTTGGACACCTAAAGCCACCCTTCAAAATAGAGACTATTGATTTATATTTGGTATTCAAGTGAAGGATTTAGTTTCTCTTGACATGTAATCATTGAGATTTGAGTGGAAGGCAGTACTATTAATTGTGGTACAGAATATTTGTTTTTAATAATCTCTGTAAGCTGAGCTGGGAATATTGCTTCCTGAGTATAAGGATAGGGACCTGAGTTTGACTTCTCCCATGCAAAAACCTAGACATGGCCGTGTGTGCTCATGACCCCAGCATTGGAGGGCAGAGGCAAGTGGATCACAGGAGACTGATGTCAGCCAAGCTTGCCAAAACAGTGAGCTTGCAGTTCAGTGAGAGACCCTGTCTTAAAGGAATAAGGTGGAGAACAACAGAGGAAGACACCCAAAGAACAACTCTGCCCTCCCAGGGGGCAGATGGGCACGTGTACCCCCCACACAATAAAAACTTTAAAACATTTAAAATAAAATAAAGAAAAAGTTTCCTTTGAAAATGAAAAATATCCCACTGCACTCAGAAAATAGAAGAAGGAAGATCAGGAATTCAGGGTCATCCTTGGCTATATAGTGAGTTTGAGGCCAATCTTAGCTACATGAGACCCTGTCCTAAAAACAACAAAAATACATACTGTGATTGCTTCTTGCTATTGATCATTTATTTAATGACTATGCTAGAGATTTATGGAAGGACATAGATGTAATTGCCCCAGAAGAAATGTTTTATGTGGGGTTTTGCGGGTTTTTGGTTGTAGGTTTGATGAATAAGATGATACCATTGACCTTTTATTTTTAATGGAGCTAATTTTTGTTAATTATACACCTATAACTTGAGTGATTCTGAATTCTTTATCTGCTATTCCTGTACTTCTCCCTGGCCAAAATAAATTTATGCTATGACTCTTGTGAGATGTGTATGAAGACCTCCTGACTCATACAGTTGACCCAGGGATCGCTCCTGCCGTAGGGCTCCAGACCATCTCCCCTGCTCAGATTTTTGTCTATTTTGTTTCCCTTTAAGAGCAGCATTCTTCTTCAATGAGAAAGGTGAAACCTGGCTAAAATCCATGGAAAGCAGATTTTCTCTGCTTAAGATAGTGTTACCTTTGTGGAAATTTTAAGATTAGCTTTTATCTGAAGTGCCTTAAGTAGACTCTTAATTTACTTTTCTAGTACTTCTTTAAATATAATTTGTTATATATTTTTAAAATACTTTTAAAAATGATATATTATTGTGGCAAAATAACCAAATGTATGGCTTATTGCTTCATGTCAATAAACTTTCACAATTTAAATTATGAGTTTTTTATTTAAAAAAAAAAAAAGAAGAAAAATATCGTCCTAGAGCCAGCAGCTTGCTTAGGTAAGTTTGGCTGTTGTGTCTACAGCACCTTGACTCCCCATCCTCATTCACCCTTCCAGCTCCCCCAGCCAATCTCTCCTCCTAGCAGGGGCACTGGCCCATCTCTTCTCATGACATCCCAGACCTGGGGAACTGACCTCTTAGTCCAGAATCCCCACTGCTTCCTGATCCTTTGTGTCCAGACCAACACAGTTCCTCTGAGTAGTCCCCAGGAGCCCTTGGGCCTCTTCTCTTCCTCACCTCCCTTTGCATTACAGGGGGTCTGTTGGGGACTCCTGCTGTTTTGGGTTGTAGTCTTTCCATGTCTGGATAGCCACATGCTGGCTCAGCGCAAATGGAAAGACTCCTTTTCTCAGCAGGGCGCCCCCCCTGCTCTCTTCCTGACTCATCTTTGAAGTAGCCACCACAGATACACGGCCTCTGGCATAGGAACTGCCAGGTTTTCCTGTGTGATAATCAGGCAATATCTGGCAGCCTGGCAGAAGCCCACCACCACATGTAAATGGGGCATCCTGAAAGCACCTATCAACTAAGGCTTTTGCCACTGCCCCCACAGTATAAATATCCTGGTTTCCCCTTAATAAATCGGAGTTGCATCAGAAGCTGTGTCTGAAGCTGAATCATTGAATCCTGCATCTTCCCGGAGAGGGCTGTCTCTTTGTAAACAGAGACCCTGCTTTCGCCGTCCTGCACCTCCCCTCGTGACCCGGCAGCTGACGGATCTCGAACCTAGAGGGAGTGCCAGTAGCTTGGAACAGAACCCGCCTGGGAGCACAGTGATCAGTAGAGTCGCCAGCACCCAGTAGTTGCGGAGACCCTCAGCAATGTGGTGCGTGACATGCGCGCACCCCAGCAACGTGGAGAACCAGGGACCCAAGCAGCAACGCGGTGCGTGGGACCCGCCCATAGGGGTCAGCCAACTTTCTTGGGCCCTGCTCCCAGGCCAACCTAGCCCACAATTTTCTGAGGCCAGCATCTTCCCTGGAGGGATCCAGACCTTAAGAGAAAGTCTGAGAACATCTGATCTTCATTGGTGTTGGGCCTCTGTGGAACTCCTGAGCAGCAAGATGAAAACAATTTGGCCACTCCAATATAAAATCAAAAGAGAGAAACTAAAGCCTAGACCAACCAGTTTTTCATGCCCAACAAGTAAATAACAAAGGCACATAAATTTTACAAAAGGAATCAGACCTAAACTCAACAAAGGAAGGCTTGAGTCTCACAGAAGAACCAGATCTATAAAAGAAATCCACATGTCAAAGTCACAGAGAAAAAATAATAACATGAAAAATAAAAATAATATAGACCCACCAAGTACCGTCAGTTCTCTAGAGGAATACAATGAGAATCCCCTAGAGATAACACATGACAAGGAACTCAAAAGAACAATTATAAACATGATAAAAGAATTCAGTGAATTTAAAGAACACACACACAAAAAGAAATCAATGATCTGAAAGAAGATAGGGATAAACTTCTGCATGAATTCAGAAAAGAGTTAGAAATATTGAAGAATGCTCAGGCTGAAATTAAGAAGGAAGTGAAACACTCAGTAAACCAATTAGGAAGTACAGGAGAAAGCCTCACCAATAGGATGAATGAAATGGAAAACAGAATATCAAGACTGGAAGATGAAGTCGATAAATTAGACCACTCGGGCAAAGATTATGAAAAATATAAGAAAACACAAGAATGAAATATGCAGGAATTGTGTGACACCATAAAAAGACCAAACCTATGAATCATAAGCATACAGGAAGGAGAAGAATCTCAGGACGATGGTATATGGACTAGATCTTCAACAGGGCTGTAGAAGACAATTTCCCCAAATTAAAGAAAGGCATGTCCATACAAACACAAGAAGCATATAGAACACCAAATACACAGGACCAGAAAAGAAACTCTCCATGTCACATCACAGTAAAAACACTAAACGTACAGAACAAAGAGAGAATAAAGAAAGCCGCAAAAGAAAAACAAGTCACATATAAAGGAAAACCCATTAGTATTACAGCTGACTTTTCAGTGAAAACTATGAAAGCCAGAAGAGCCTGGACCAAAGTATTCCCAGTTTAAAATGACCACAGATGCCAACCCAGATTACTTTACCCAGCCAAAATGCCTATTATAGTTGAAGGGGAAACAAAAGTCTTCCATGACATAAATAGGCTAAAAGAATTCATGTCCACAAAAGCATCCCTTCAGAGAGTTCTTGAAGAAATACAAAGAGCTGAAGAAAGAAACGACTATACCCAAGGGGTTATGGAAAGAAATTCAATGAAGGTATAACTGTGGAAACACACAGCTATATCAAGAATGCAAACAGAAATAAAAATGACAGGATTCAATACACATCTTTCATTAACAACATTAAATATCAATGGACTGAACACCCCTCTCAAAAGACACAGACTAGTTGAATGGATTAAGAAACAAAACCCATCTTTTTGTTGTCTGCAAGAAACTCATTTCACTTTCAAGGGCAGGCACTACCTTAAGGTGAAAAGATGGGAAAAAATATACCAAACAAATAGTACTAAGAAAAAAGCACACATTGCATTTCTAATATCTGATAAAATAGATGTTAAACTAAAACTAATAAGAAGAGAAAAAGATGGCCACTTCATTCTGATCAAAGGAACAATAAACCAATAAGATATTAAAATCACGAACATATATTCACCAAACTCTGGTGTACCAAATTACATAAAAACAGTACTACAAGACTTTAAAAACCAGATTAACCCCAAATCATTAATAGTAGACTTCAACACTCCATTGTCTCCATTAGATAGGTCAACAGGACAGATAAATAACAGAGAGACATCTGAATTAAATGATACCATCTATCAAAATGGACCTAACGGATATCTACCAAATACTCCACCCAAGCACCAAAGAATATACTTTGTATTCAGCATCCCATGGAACCTTCTCCAAAATCTACCACATACTGGGGCACAAAATAAATCACAACAAATACAAAAAGATTGAAATAATTCAATATATTCTATCAAACCACACTGCAATAAAGCTTAAAATCAACACCAGAAGAAACCCTAGTAACTACATGAACACATGGAGATTAAACAATGCACTCCTGAATGATGAATGGGTCAAAGGATAAATTAAGAAAGAAATGAAAGGAACTAAATGAAAAGGACAATACAACACAACAAAAACTTTGGGACATGCTGAAAGCTGTCCTTAGAGGGACATTTATAGCTCTAAGTGCCTACATTAAAAAAATCAGAAAGAATACAAATAAATGACTTAACTTTGAAACTCAAGACACTTGATAAGCAACAACAAATGAAACCTAAACCCAGCAGATAAGAAGAAATAACAAAATACAGAGGAGAAATTAATTAAATCAAAACAAAGAAAACAATACAAAGAATCAACAAATCCAAGAGTTGGTTATTTGAAAAGATAAACAAGATTGACAGACTGCTAGCCCAGTTAGCCAAATGAAAGAAAGAGCACCTCCAAATAAAACAAAATCAGAGATGAAAGGGGAAACATCACAGTCGACACCAAAAAGATTCATACTATTATAAGGGAATACTTTAAAAACCTATATGCTACTAAATTTGAAAACCTTGAAGAAATGGACGAGTATATAAAAGCATGGGAACCACCAAAAGGAAACCAATAAGAGATTAACAGCTTATCAAGAGACCCATAACCCAAGGAAATTGAAACAGTAATACAAAACTTCCTGACTGAAAAAAGGCCAGGTCCAGGTGGATTGCAGGAGAATTATACCAGACATTTAAAGAAGATCTATATCCAATACTACTTAATTTATTCAAAAAGATAGAAATGGAGGGAGAACTTCCAAATTCCTTCTATGAAGCCAGCATCACTCTAATGTCAAAGCCTGGTAAAGATTCAACCAAAAAAGAAAACTATAGACCCATAACCTTAGTGAACATAGATGAAAAAATTTTCAACAAAATATTTGCAAACTGCATACACACACATCAGAAACATCAAGCACCATGGTAAAGTTGGCCAGAGCTGCAGGGATGGTTCAATATACATAAGTTAATAAATGTCATAAATCATATAAATGGGTGCAAATAACCACATGATCATCTCAATAGATGCAGAGAAGGCCTTTGACAAAATTCAATTTACATTTATGTTCAAAGTCCTAGATGGAACCCCTATGGAAAGCAGATGGATTGGAAGAATTAAGCAGTGTGGAGAACTCTTAAAAAACTACAAAGGAACCTATCATTTGACCCAGTTATACCACTCCTTGGCATATACCCATAGAACTCATCCTATTGCAGAGACACTTGTACACCCATGTTTGTTGATGCTCTTTCACAATAGCTAAGAGATGGAAGCAACCTAAATGTCCTTCAACTGATGAGTATAAAGGAAAATGTGGTTCACTTATGTGATGGAGTTTTATTTGGCAGTAAAGAAAGATGAAATCATGAAATTTGCAGGTAAATGGATGTAACTAGAAACTGTTACACCAGGTGAAGTAACATAATCAGGAAAAAAAAAGGATGTAAAAGGATGTATGTTCTCCCTCATATGTGGATCCTAGCACCAAATCCTGGTGAGTATGTATCCAGACATAACTATGGAAACCAGGATAATGAAAAGGAACCAGGGAGGTAAAGGAAAAGAAAGAATCTGAAAGAGAAGAACAGTAGGAGACAGGCATTACTAAGAGTGATCTGGATAAAAATAGGGTTATTTTAAGGGGAGGGGGAGGGAAGGTTATACAAGGAATCTAGGGGACAAAGGGAAAGGAGCTCAAGAGAGGTGGGACCATAGGAGGAGAGTATTAGTAAGGGAGAAATGGTGGAAGGGTTAGACAATGCAAGAGATAAATAATGCCTAGCTATTTAAAAAAAAAACAGAGTGAACTATATTAGTCCAACAACCTACTGACAAATTATACATACAACTAGGTCAAAGAATATTATATCTGTCTAGGCAAGGTTTATCTGAAAACATTTGGTCTTTACCCAATCTTTATCTACATGGCACATGGTAATTAAAATTACCAGACTGGTGGAATTAACATTCTTGGATGTTTAACAGCCATACTTTGAGGCCTATATCAATTTCTTCAGAGGGACACAAAGGACAGTTTTGGCTACTTGGCCTGCTAGTTCAACTAAGTTCTAGGGGACTATGAGCATCACTCAAAATGTCCTGTAACTGTGGTGAGTTGCCTGTCCTCTTGATCAAGGAGGCCCTGGAGACCCCACCAGATGGACATGAACCAGTGTCCAGTCCTCAAAGAGGAGGGTCAACACAGAGGAAACATTTCCTCCATGCTTCCAAGCAAAGCCAACCATGGTCGAGTAGGACCTTTGACTTATCTTCATATAGATGGAACTGGTAAAAGAAAGGAGCCAGGGGCCCCACCCAAGCACATGTGACCCCTGAGGAACAGATCATGAAAAGGCCTTAAGAGTAAAAATAAATTAGTTTATCTGGGCCAACTGTATAGCCTTAAACACTCAAAAGGAAAGTATAAGCAAAGAATAAAGAGGTCAATATAATTTTTGAGTCCATATGTATATCTAAAGGCTACATAACAAGAAACAATGCCAGATAGGAGATACCTTCCTTTGAGTTGTTGGGCAGGGTGGCCCAAGAGACTCCCAGAATGTAACCCAGCATAGAACTGGGAAATTGAACAGCAGAACCCAATCTTATCTAAAGGAATATTGGCAACTGATTTCTGCTAGATGAGGAAGTGCTGATCTTCCTAAAACAAGGAACTCTAGATAGGCTGACTAGATTCAGCGGATGGACAAGAACTTGGGAACTGTTGGGGGCGCTGACAACACAATGGACAGTAACAGGGATTACAGAGTGTATGGGCTCCACTGTTGGGGGTTCACTATGGGAGGGTGCCATTTGGGAAGTGGATATATAGATGAATAAGATTGTTTGGGATGTTCTGTATAATATACACAGAAAAAATCAACCAAAATTGAGTTATATTTGAGGAGGAAGCATAAAAATTAACTTCATGTTAATTAGTAGAAATGATAAACCTTACCTGTGAAAACTACATGATGACTTTATATCCATACTCAGGTGCCAAGGATCTGAGTGTAACCAACTGTGACTAGTAATAATCAGTTAGAGGAGAGAAATATGCAAACATCTAAGTGTTAGTAGCATTAGAAATGTGTCTATAGGAAGCAGTATATTTTAAAATGAAACAGAGATGTGTTTTAAAGTTTAAAAACTCATTCAACTCTTACAAGGTTTATACTCAGTTCAATATTGTATAACTCTATTAATTCAACAGTGAACCTAAAAATTTATAGCCACTTTTGTAAGAGATGTATCTTTGCTCTGGAAATTGTTATTGAGTATGTTAAAGCTGTAAAAGATTGCTTCTTCTAATCATGTGGCTATTAAATAAATTTTAAAAAACTACAAATGAACCTACAATTTGACCCAGTTATACCACTCCCAAAGAACTCATCCTATTGCAGAGACACTTATACATCTGTGTTTATTGCTGCTCTTTTCACAGTAGCTAAGAGATGTAAGTGACCTAAGTGTGCCTCAACTGATGAGTGGATAATGAAAATGAGGTTCATTTATATGATGGAGTTTTACTCAGATGTAAAGAAAGATGAAATCATGAAATTTTCAGGTAAATGGATGGAACTAGAAACTGTTATACTAAGTAAAGTAACACAGACTCAGGAAAAAACAAAAAAACAAAACCCAAAACAACGATGTTAGGATTTCCCTCGTATGTGGATCATAGCACCAAATCCTTATAAGTGAGGATGGATCCAGACATAACTACAGGAACCAGAATAATGAAAAGGAACCAGGGAGTAAAGGAAAAGCAAGAATCTGAGAGAGAAGAACAGTAGGAAACAGGCATTAATAAGGGAGATATGGATAAAAACGGGGTTATTTTAAGTGAGGGGGAAAGGAGGATTATACAAGGACCTTGGGGATAAAGTGAAAGAAGGGGCTCAAGAGAGGTGGGTCCATAAGAGAAGGGGATTATTAAGAGAGAAATGGGAAAAAGCGGGGGCACTTTAAATGGGGAAACCATGGAGGATTAGACAGTGCAAGAGATAAATAACGCTAGCTAGTTTTAAAACAAAATACAGGGAACCATATTAATCGAACAACCTACTGACAAAATGTACATACAACTAGCTCAAGGAATATAATACATGTCCAGGCAAGGTTTATCTGAGAATGTTTGGTCTTTGCCCAAGCTTTACCTACATAGCACATGGTAATTAAAAGTACCAGATTGGTGGAACTAACCTTGGATGTTTAACAGCCATACTTTGAGGCCTATACTAATTTGGTCAGGGGGACATAAAGGACAGTTTTTGCTCCTTGCCCTCCTAGGTGGACTAAGCTCCAGGGACTATGAGTAGTTCTCAAAATGTCCTGTAACTGTGGTGCATCACCTGTTCTCTTGATCAAGGAGGCCGTGGAGACCCCACCAAATGGACTTGAACCCCTGTGCAGTCTACAAAGAGGAGGGTTCTGAACACAGAGGACACATTTCCTCCATGCTTCCAAATGAAGCCAGCCATGGTCAAGCAGGACCTTTGACTTATCTTGACCATAGATGGAACTGGTTAAAGAGGAGTGCCAGGGGCTCCTCCCAAACACATGTGACCCCTGAAGAACAGTTCCTCAAATGACCTTAAGAGTAAAAATAAATTGATTGATCTTGGCCAACTGTATGGTCTTAAACACCAAAAAAAGAAAGTAAAACCAAAGATTAAAGGGATCAATATAATTCTTTAAGAGTCCATGTGTATAGCTAAAAATTACATAACAAGAAACAACACCAGACAGGAGATACCTTCCTTTGAGTTGTTGGCCAGGGTGGCCCAAGAGACTCCCACACAGTAACCCAGCATAGAACTGGGAAAATTAACAGAAGAACCCAATCTTATCTAAAGGAATATTGACAACTGATTGCTGCTAGATGAGGAAGAGCTGATCTTCCTAAAACAAGGAACTCCAGATTAGGCTAACTAGATTCAGCAGATGGACAAGCACTGGAGAACAGCTGGGGGCTCCAACAACACAGTGGACAGTAACAGGGATTACAGAGTGTATGGGATCCAGTGGGTGGGGGGAGGCGGGGACTATGGGAAGTTGCCATTTGGATGTGGGTATATAGATGCATAAGATTTTGGGGGATGTTCTGCATGAAATACACACAAAAAATCAACAAATAAAAAATAAGTTATATTTGAGGAAGAAGCATAAAAATTTGCTCCATGTTAATTAATAGAGGTCGAGGATGTTACCATTGAAATCTACCTAATGATTTTATGTCTACGCTAAGGTGAATTTCAGAAAGTAACCAACTGTGACTAGTAATAATCTGATACATACAGATTAGAGATGTATGCGCCAACATCTCAGTGTTAGTAGCAAAAAAAGAGTTTTTCTGTATGAAACAGTACATTTTAAAATGAAATGGGGATCTTTTTAGAGGTTTAAACCTCATTCAATTTTATGTCTTATAGGGTTTATACTGAATACAATATTGTATAACTGTATTAATTCAAATGTAAACCTAAAAATTTACAGCCAATTTTGAAAGAGATGCATCTTTGCTCTGGAAATTGTTATTGAATATGTTAATGCTGTAATAAAATTCTTCCTCTAATGATGTGGTTATTAAATATATACTTAAAAATGAGTTTTTCTGTATGAAACAGTACATTTTAAAATGAAATGGGGATCTTTTTAGAGGTTTAAACCTCATTCAATTTTATGTCTTATAGGGTTCATACTGAGTACAATAATATATAACTGTATTAATCCAACACTGTAAGCCTAAAAATTACAGCCAATTTTGAAAGAGATGCATCTTTGCTCTGGAAACTCTTACTGAATATGTCAATGCTATTGTAATGAAATTCTTCTACTAATTATGTGGTTATTAAATAAATTTTTAAAAAAGAAAAGAAAAAATTGAAAATGCAGAATAAATAAATAATAAATAAATAAATAAAAAGTAAATAATGTCCATATAGTCAGTGTCTGAATTGGACTCTAATCAAACATATGTTGCTGATTTTTTTTATTTAAGATTTGTTGAATCTAGTGATTTTTCTCAGTCACAAATGCCCTGGGTTGTAAACTGTCTTACCTAGCATCTCACACTGTGATATGTAACCACTGCCCAAATTCTCCTCTTATCTACTTCCTTCTGTATCTGTAGTCAAGATGTGGTCCTTTTACTTTACAACTTATAAAACACATAGAGGTTCACATTTCAACCTTCTATTTCTCCTCCAAACTTGGCATCCTCTCCTTATCAAACCAATTTCTGGATTAATTTTCAGCTGATTTGAAACAAACATTGGTACTTTTCTAGCCACAGGAAAAAATAATATCTATAAGTATTATTGCATATATCTGGAAATTCAACTGAAAATAACCAATATACTTAAATATCTATGATACATTTTAAAAGCTTTTGGGCTTTCTTATAGTAGGGAAATAAAGAATTTGAAACTATCAAATTCTCTTTATTGACAATTTTCCCTCATAATAAGTCAACTCATTTTGGAAAGTTTACATAAACATAAGCACATGATGTCATATAATAAATCAAGATAAATGTAAAATATATGATTTCTTTTTACAGAGTATGATTTCAGTGCTTATTCTATCATCTACCCCATTGGCAGAAAGCTCCAGTATGATTCCAGGCACCAATTCACAATGCACAAACTACAGCTATTTATTACAATGTTGTGTCATTTGTCACTTTTATGGAACTCAGTGTATTTTGCAGGCTGTAAAATGGGCGAGAGTGATTCAGAAATGATCTATGCTGTCATTATTTCTCATTCCTCCTGCTTGAATTGCATCTTCTCCCTCCAACAGGCTTGATTTATTAGCCGAATAAATAACAATCTGCTTCAATAATGTATATCTATCGAGACTTCATTAGCTGCCCAGGAGATGCAGTCTTGATTTTAAATAATTGAAACACACACGTGATGGAGTCCAATGAATGTGAGATGATTGGAATATAAATATTTACGGAAGCAGAGTAGTAGAAGGAAAATGCTTTCAGAGTCAACTGGAAAGACTGGGACATGTTCAAATGACAGTAAATGTTCTTTGTGAAAGCATGGAGATTTGGGATTTGCCTTTCAAATAAAAGCAGCTCAGAGGGGATTGCAAATATATTTGTGTACAGTTTCTTTGAATCTCAAAGAGACTATCCACTGTCCTCTAACTTTTGGCTAAGTCACCTTTTAAGCTTGTGTGTGTGTGTGTGTGTGTGTGTGTGTGTGTGTGTGAGAGAGAGAGAGAGAGAGAGAGAGAGAGAGACATATGTTGTATGCATGCATTGTATATATGTGTCATGTGGTACATTGTTATGCATACCTATGTGTTCAGGTGTAAATGTCCCTGTGCACACAGAGGCCAGAGGCGGATGTCAGAGTCCTTCTCAGGAGTGAAGAGTCTCTAACTGGTTGAAGTACCTGCCCGTAGTGAGGGGCTTCCAGAGATGCAGCTTATTTGAGTGGTCACCCATACTAGGATGGGGTTTTGGCAGTGAGACTGCCTTTAAGTCAACTCTAGTAAACTCACAGGTTCACTAAGCTAGACTTGGATGGAATCATTTTTTAATCTCTTGTCTGTGTCCTATCTTGGGGAGAACAAATGTTTGAGTCTACCCAGGAAAAGTTACACAGCACATGGCAACTTGATTCACTAGAGAGAAGACAATTTATACAGAGAGAAGTCTTCCCTCCAAGTCCCAAATCACAATTAAGAGGCTTCATGAGATGTTTTGTTTCTAGCATTTTCCTGCTTGTTTTCTTCCATTCTACAAGGCCTCACACAAGAAACCAGGCATCCAGAGTTATCAGAAAAGCCATTCCTTAGCTGGGGAACAAGTGACTTACTCATTTGTGAGTAGACAAACCAATACATTGAAGTCAGTCAGCCTTGTGAAATGAGTCTTGCACTTCTTTGATTGAAGGACTTCTGCTACACAACAGCATTAGAGCTAACTCTAGAGAGAAGAAAAGCCATGCTGTTTGCCTCTACTTTTCTCATGACTACAGTTTTTTCAAAGAATCTATTTTAACTCAGAACCCAAAGTAGAGAGTCAATAAATTATTCTTTTCTCTACTTCTTAGCAAAATTCTTTTTTTAATGAAAAGAAACTATCTGTGCCGTAAGGGGACACTCACTCATTTCCTCTGTTCCACCTCAAACCTACTCCAATGTCATCATATTCTTTGAATGTCACTCTTTGCCACATCCCTGCTCTAGATAAATGAAATCTGTATTGCCTTACATTTTCATCATCACTTTACAGGGACTTTGGGGGGGGTCCACCTTGCCTCATTCATTCAAGTTTCTTCTGCCGACCTACTTTTCACCCTCCCTTGCTGGTATCTCACCAGCTCCTAGGACTCAGAGTCTTGGAAGATTCCAGACTTCAAACCATAGTCTTTCTGTTCTATTTTGTTGGTTGCATTCTCCTCTGAGTTTAAATTCTATATGATGATGCTTTACAAATATTAGCTTCTTATAACCCTAATCTTTTATTTGGCACACTATTTATGTCTGTCTGTCTATCTATCTATCTATCTATCTATCATCTATCTATCTATCTACGTACCTACCTATCTATCAAATATAAATCATCAACAGCCTTCTATCTATAAGATCTATGATCCATCTGTCTACTATATATATATATCCTCTATCAACAATCTATCAATATATAATAGATATCTTTTGTTTATTGTCTAACAACTATCATCTATCAATAAACTATCATCCATCTTTCTACCATTATATATCTATCATATAGCTATGTATCTATGTATCATCTATCACCTATGTATAATATCTATCATTCATCCATCCATCTACATACTTATTTATATAGCACCTATCTATCTCTTCATCTTCCAAAATCCATATCTATTCACTAAGATATATCAGATATCTATCATCTTTGATATATCTATCATCTATGATATATCTAATAATATCATTTATTCTGCCTAAGTCTCTACTCCCTATCTCCTAGGCCTCTGTAACAGAACCCTAACACATCTCTCTTATCTTTCTTGTTCTCAAGTCAATGTTCCACCTGCTGCCTAAGAATGTTCTCAGTCTTGAATCAGTTCTCACTACCTACTTCCTCCTCAATATTCCTCCTTTGCATTTCCCTGGAACTTGAATCCTACAGATGCAATGATCTTCCTGAGGTCTCTTGGTTCCTCCTCCCATCTGATTCTGCTTCCCTCATATTGGTGCTGTGTGCACATAGGATGCCACCTGTGCTCACAGCTACCCCAATCCTGTATTTTGAACCTTCTCCTTAAATATGCTTCAAACAGAGCTTTACATCTCTGTACTCTGACTTCTCAGAGTACAAGTATACTTATTTATGCTACATACTGCATAATAAAACTAATAATAATTTACTGTACCTAAATGTTAGTTAGAATTATTTAATACATACTTCATTATTCCTATTATCAAAACATTGCTAGGAGGTACCCTAATTGTGAGTTTGTCATTTACACAACGATGAATCCTTTCAGGCTAGACAAAGGCCTAGAACATAGAAGGAAATCAATAAATTCTTATTTGGTAGTGGAATCTGTAAGGGAGTGTGGCTGTGTTTTCTACAGGCAAGATCCACTGTGGGGAAGCTGAAGGAATAGGGACAGCATAGAGAGCCTTGTTTAACCCCTCATGACCTCATACCAATATTTATTCCTTGTTCTTCAACATGGAATGTTTGTTTAAGACACCAGCTATTCATCTTCCTACACAATCCTGGAATTGCAAGGTGAATCTCAGCAGAAGTCCATGATCCAGGAGCTGAGGTCCAGACAGCGACTGAGACTCAATCTCACAGAGCTCCTCACAATCCAGAGATAATCTTACACTAATCCTGCACTCAGGGTGCATCCTGACCTCCTCTGGGGGTTTCCATGAATGTGGCCAAAATGTGAAAGTTATAGTCACTGGGTCTCTTAGAGCCCTTGACTTCTGGATCGTTATTGTGAGTTAGAGTGAATGAAAGAAGAAACCATGGATGAGAGTAAGGGAAAGACATATGCAGACCAATTAAGCAGATTCATTAACACTAGCAGTTATGATGGTTTAATATCGACTGCCAACCTGATAGAATCTAGAATCACTTAGGAGATGAACCTCTGGACAGTTTCTAGATTGTAAGGAAGCTTCTAGTTTGAGTTAATTGAAGTGGAAAACCCACACTGAAGGGGGGTGACATCACTCCATGGGCTGGAGTCCTGGTCTGAATGAAAAGGAGACAGTGAATGGAGCAGCAGCATTCATCTGTCTGTCTCCTGACTGCTGATGCAACATGACTGTCTGTGCACACTGTGCCACAGTGACTTCCCCACCACGATGGACTGTACCCTGGAACTGTGAGCCTGACTGAACGCTTCCTTCCTGAGGCTGCTTTTATCAGTCAGGTGTTTTGTCATAGCGCCTTTGGGGATTTTTCCGTAAGCATCTAGCAGCTCAATTGCCTCACAATTCCATTTTATTTTCTTGCTGGAACATTGGAAATCATTGTTAATCTGCTGCCTTGCTGATGTCTGACTTACCTAATAAAAGGGCAATAGCATGGGGATGGGCTCTTGTGTGTGTATATGGGGATGTATGTATAGTCGTGTTTCCCATGTGTGCACAAGTGGAGACCAGAGGTCAGCACTGGGTGTCTTCATCAACCACTCTCCATCTTATTAGGCAGAGTCTCTCACTGAACTTGGTTGATTCGGCTAAGCTGACTGGCCATCAAGATCCAGGGATCCACCTAATTCACCCTTCCCAGCAGTGGAACGACAGAACGTGGAGCTGCACATGGTTCTTTACATGGATGCTGGAAATTTGAACTCACGTTCCTCATTCTTGAGTAGCAAGCACTTTATATACTGAGTCATCCCCTCAGTACAAGTATGTCTATCCTGTTGAGCTCTTACTCCCAGTCCTTGACAGTGATGGCTACTCGAAATTTTGGTTGAATTAATTAATAAACAATAATGAGTAGTTCAAGGTATAACATTTGAAACTATGGGATTATAAAATATTTCTTCAAAAAACACACCAAAAACTTACTATTTGAATCATCTTTATCTCTACTGTTTAAATCTAAGAAGCCAAATGGTTCTGTTCTGTAAAAAATAAAGATTTCCTATATTTGATATATCTGACAACCTAGAAATGAGGTCAATCATTTCTAAATCACTTGCTGTCCAGGCCACATTGTCATTTTATCTAACTTATTTCTTGCAAGTGACAGAAACCTACAGAAAAAAAACACTCACCTGGCCTAAGTCTCCCTGAGTGAAACCATGAATAAAAGGGTGCAAATATTGTTCTCCCCAGGATATAGTAATCTCCACCCCAGGCGCTCTTAGACAGAGAGTGTGGTGATTTCTAAACGCTGGAAATCTATCATCTTCAACTCTTCTACCTACAGAGTGACAGACCACACTTATAACTTTGAGGGACTGCCTTTCATCTCCAGCTGTGGATCCAATTTCTACTTATGAGATTTAACCTGGAAATTATCACTGACAACAGCAGGGGGAAAATGAACAGCTGATTTGGGAAGTACTGTGGGAGAAGCTGCCTCAGCTTGGCAAAGGTAAAAAGAAAGTTGTCAAGGAAGACTGGAATGGATGGTGTCCTTGGAGAAATGAAATGTGATCTTTGGTAGCTCCAACTGTGAAGCCACCCAACAGCCTATTTAGGAATAAGTGTTGTGATGTAACTCTAGATAAGAATTAAACAGCATTATATACAAAGGGACCAGCAGCTGGGAACATTCAGGAGGGTCTTGGGAGAAGTTTAAGAGAAAACTTTTGAAGAAAATAATCAAAGTAAAGATACGCAGGCAAAGTTCGTGGATTTTATGGGAATATGGATATAGGTCATTAGTCTCTAGGCCTAAAATATTAACAGTACAATCTAGAAATGGAAAGAATGAGTAATGATTGAAAAATCAAAACGTTTCACGTCTTCAGCTGTACACCTTTTCATTCAATGAACATTATTAAACACCTAAGACCCAGGCACTATGTTAATTCATGGAAGAATACTAAAGATCATCTCTTCCCTCTGAGAGATGAAATCCCATGGACAGAAAATGCAGCTGAAAAATATAACAGAAAACTTGTGATGGGGCAGAGAGATTATTCAGTTATCAAAGTGCTTGCAAGCATGAAGGTCTGAGATCCTCTCCAAAACCCAATTTAAGAAATAACCATATGTGGTAGCACACACTGGTAATCCCAGCATCTGGAAGACAGTCAGGAGAATCCCTGTGGCTTTCTGGCCAGCCATCCTAGCCTATGTGACCAGTTCCAGACCAGTGAGAGACCCCATCTCAACAAGAAAGATAGGAGATGGGAGTGGAGGTTGAGAAGAGTGCTCAGACATTAAGAGAACTTGTTGCTCTTGCAAAGGACACAAGTTGAGGTTCCAGCACCCATGTCTGGTGATTGTAACTCCAGCTCCAGGGCATCTGACACACTCTTTGGGCTTCCATAGGCACCTGCTCTCTCACACACATACCACACACACACACACACACACAGAGAGAGACAGAGACAGAGACAGAGACAGAGACAGAGAGACAGAGAAAGATTTTAAAATATAAAACTTTGAAAAAGGCAATAAAATAAACGCAAGGTGGACAGTGTCCTGAGTTCTCAAGATGTACACATATACCCCCACACAAACCTGCATGCACATGTAGACCTACAAAAGAAAATAATTTATGATGGGAATTTTGGTTTTTATTCTCATAAAAGTTGTGTTCTTCACATCCCAAGAAAATAGTACTTGACGGTGTACATGATCACTTTCGTATATTTACGTCATGGGATCATCACAGCACCCTCTGAGTGATGTGCTGCCACCTCTGCTGTGCAGGCAACAAGCAGAGGATCTAAGAGACTCAAATGTGGCACTGAGGAAACACTGAAGACTCTGGAGCTCAAATCTGGTGTTTGTGTCAAAAGTGGTGTGCTCTCTACTACCTCGTCTGTCTCTGAAAGCAGCCCCTGCTCCTTTCTGATGATTTGTGTCTCATGAAATGCCCTCATTTTATTTTCTCAGAGCGCAGGTACCTTTTAAAATTCTCTTTTGGCAGAATCAGAAATTCATTTATGATATAGACAATATTTTACATTTTTCATTTTTCATGAATACGTGCATGTATGTATGATTTCATGTGTGGGGAGGGTGCATGGACATGTGAATACACATGTGGCAGCCCAAGGTTAATGTCAGAAATCATCTTCAATTGTTTTTTCAACTTATTCGTTGGTACAGAGTTTCTCAATTAAATCTAGAGCTCTGTGATATGGTTAGTCTCCTAGCCTGCTTGGTCTGGGGATCCCCTATCTCTGCCTTTGGAAGCTGGCATTACAGGTAGGTTGTCCCCCCCGGCCCAAATTGACAAGAGTAGTAGGATTCCAACGGAACTCTGTTCCTTCCACTTGCTAGACACATACTTAATGGCTGACTGACTGTCTCCCTATCCCTAATCCGGATATTTTTCAAAAGCCAATTTATTCGTTCTTCTCAAGAATAGATGCACATTAATATATGCACACTAGAGTTATAGGAGCAAGAAGTAAATTTGCAAAAGCAAAACTGAAAAGGACTTCAAATAGCCATCAAAGCAGTCATTGGAAAGGAGAGAAGTATTTGAGGCAGGGAAAGAAGTCATATTAACAACATCCCCAGGAAAGTCCTATAAGCACTCATCCTAGGGAAAAAAAGAAAGGAGTGCACCAGTAGGACCCAGGCCACTACAGCTGAGGGCTTCTCTGTGGGCTCTGCTTGCAGCAGCATCTCCAAAACTGTCGTGGGAGGCACTGTCTCAAGTCCACTGTCTAGCACAGTTACCAGTCCTGGGGTTTCTGACCATGGATGGCTGAGTTCAGAAGCAATGCCTCCAGTCCGGAACTTCTTCCCCACAACGCTAGGAGGCAGCAGAGTACCTGGGAAAGGAACTCGCATCAGTGAAGGTTAGCTCTGTGTTTACTATCTGGTGAGCATGTGTCATTCCTCTGAAGCTGTAAATATAGCAAAGAACTGGAACAAATAAGCCTTCATTATTTGAGAACACATATCTCAGTGAAGTAGAAGAGAAAAATCCAGAGTCACATTTTTCAAGAGTGGGATTGGGTGGTGGGGATTTTTAGAGATTGGCAGTGCTGAGAATTTTTCAGTAAATTCATAAGGAAGGACCTAAGCAGGAAGCACCATTAAGGAAGGCTTTCTGGGCCAGATAGATGCTGAGACAGTCTTTATAATTGTGGTTAGACAAAGAGGAAGAGCACTTCTGGAAAGGAGCAAAAGCCAAGATGGTAAAATAAGTCCAATGCATACGGGAAAAGACAGGCTGTTTTGTGAGGATACCAGGCAGACTCCGCAGGGCACAGTGTCATCACCAATTATGTCACAACCCAGGGATGGAAGTCAGCACCAGCCTGTCCCTCAAGACCTGTGATGAAGGAAGAACTCTGTTTACCTTTGCCACATAAAGAATTTCAGAGGTATGTAACTAATTTATTCAGGAATAATAAGTCCAATTTCAAGATCATTTGCACCACCTTTCACTTGACGTCTACAGTGTCAAACACAAATGACACGCACAAAAAAGGTATTGTTTCTGAATTTGAGGAGATCATGGATTGCATGTGGAGGATACAGAAAATTTCAACAGGAATTTCACCATAGTGTAATGTGTCCACAGACACCCATCAGAAAAGGTCCTGGCTTGGGGAAGGCTGTTTGGGATTGAGATAATGCTATACAAACAAACAGTGTTCAGGTAAGGAAAAGGGAAAGAGCTGCCTAAAATTTTATCTGCATGGATGCAGCCCAGGACATAAGGAAGGGCCTGGCTCAAACACAGAGCTGTGCATCAGTCTTAAGGACTAAAAACATAGGTGTGCATTGGTGAGATAGCTCAGTTGGTAAAGGTGCTTGCCACCAAGTCTGATGAGCTGAGTCCCATTTCTGGGACCCCGTGGTGGAAGGAAAGAACATATTCCCTCAAGTTGTCTTCTGACTCTCTCCGTCTCTCTGTCCCTCCCTCCCTCCCCACCTCAGACACATATGTAAATAATTGTAATAAAAATATTTTAAAGATCATAGGCTGCAAGCACAATTCTGGTCTAACTTCTGACTTCTTTCCCTCTACTTTTATGGACTCAGAAAAGTCATTTGCCCACTCTACAATTCAGTTTTCTAGTTTGTAAAACAGAGATAATAAGAATACATGTTCCTACCTCAGTTTCAACAGTATCAAATTTTCTCCATGGATTGGAGTACAAAGACTTCAAGATGGGGCTGAGTTCTCTTGCAAGTGAGACCAAAATTGTTTCATAAATGATAAACAACATCTATACTTAACTGATGGTAAATGAGCATAGCAAGGGGCTAAACAGACAGAATGACAGACTTCATAGAGTGAACAAAATTTAACCTATATTTTACAAGAAGAATGCAGGGCTACATAAGCTCATGCACTTGCTAAGGGATCACAGAAAATAAGATATCCGCGAATGATTTCTCTAAGTCCCCTGTGTGAGACGATCTCAACTATTAAGAATCCTATGGGGGTGGGGACAATGAGATGGCTTAGTGGACAAAGGATCTTGCTGCTAAAGCAACAACCTGAGTTTGATCCCCACACGGTGGAAGGAGAGAACCAATTCACACAGGTGTTCTCTGTCCTCTTATCTATGTATATTGATGGGTGTCATGGTTAATACTGATTGTTAACTTCACAAGATCTAGAATCACCTAGGAGATACTTTCTGGCTATATCTATGAGTGAATCTGAAGATCACGTTAAGGTGGAAAGACACACCCTGAACATGGGCAGCACAATTCTATGGGCTGTGGTCCTGTACTGAATAAAAAGGAGAGGATGAGCTCAGTACCAGCATTCTTCTCTCTGCCTCCTAACTGTGATGTAATGAGAAAAGTAATTAATGAGACACTGACCTGACTGCTAATTTCAATAAAGTCAACTTTTCTCCCTAAACTATCTTCCATGGCAAAATGGAAGAATCTCAAGCAAGTGAATCTTTAAACTTTCTGCTTGAGTGAGCCTGGATCTTGAGGTCAAAGATTGCCTTTGATCCCAGAATGAACCTCTAGTTAAGGCATGTTCATGCTAAGAGGTAAGCTGTGAAACTAGATCCATGATGCACAAAGAGACACACTATGAACCATAACATAGCCATGTTTTTAAAAGTTAAAGCAGGGGACTGGAGAGATGGCTCAGCGGTTCAGAGCACTGACTGCTCTTGCAGAGGACCTGGATTGTATTCCCAGCACCCCATGGCGGCTGATAACTGTCTATAACTCCAGTACCAGGGGATCCAATATCCTCTCTGACCATCTC
>NW_008339765.1:1788137-1792822 GCF_000622305.1 Nannospalax galili
TTAAAATAAAATGTTACTTATTTACATAACATATAAAGTAACAAATAATTGATTATTTAATATATTGGCTTTTTGCATACAAAATTAATTGCAATATGCTCTTTGATATACAAATAATATATTATTTAACATAACATAATCAGAATATTACCATTTACCACATAATAGAATTGTTAAATTATTAATGAAACATTGTTTCATTAAATTTATGAACTGCCTTTAAAATCCAGTATATAATTTTATAGTTTACATGTACGTGTCCCCTCACACTGACTGTATTCGAAGGGCTCTCTACCTGACAGCCATGTGTGATTGTTGGTACTGTATGTTTCAAAATTTTATGTCAAAACCACTTCTGTCTGTCAATTAGGTCTTTGCCAGCCTGCCATTTGTTTAGTCCCCTATACAAGAATATTAGATGTCAGGTATGGATGTATCCCAAAGCGCCTCTCTGTCATCGTAAGCTCCTGTAGGAAAGAACATGTGGTCTTTTTCTTTATATGATCAGAGATTGGCCAGCCCTATGGTTTAAATAATGAATAAATGAGTAAATAAATGAAAGCCTCAATAACACTGTGGACTGTTGTTCTCAGGACTCAGAGATACCATGTATCTCTTTCCTTTGACTATAAGCATTCCTTCCTGGAGGACGAAGTCATAAGACTGGGTAAACTCATGAAACTTACAAGACTCAGGAAGTTCAAGAGACTTATCCTTTCAGGAAACTTTTGTAGTTACAGGATTCACCTTCTGCAAGGTTGTAAAGTGATAACAACTGCTTTTCTTTGGGAAAAGAGAGTTTCAGTGGAGCTGCCTGAACATTGTCCAAGGAGCTCCAGAGATGTAGCTTTTGTGAGCCATCACCCATGCTGGGATGTGCTTTTCAGTGATACAGCTGTCTTTGAATCACCCATTCTCCTGTAAGTAACCCCAATAAATTCACTAGTTCATCCAGCTATATTTGAGTGGAACTATTTCTTTGTTCTATTGTCACTGATCTATTTAGGGTACAAAGACCTTTGCCCCGGTCTCCCTAGGAAAAGTCAGACTGCAAAAGAGAATGAGAATGGGAAGTCAGATGAGAAGAGAAACAGGCTATCACAGCTATCAATGCTGCATCCAGTGCTTACCACTCTCTGTATTTTTATTTCTTATCCTTTTTTAACCATACAGAACATTTCCTACTCTATATGACAAAAATCAAGCAAACAAGCGAAAAAAAAAAACACCACCAACAACAAAAATTAATCTTAGAAAGGACTCTGCACTGCGCTGATAAAAGGAAAGGTTCTATTGATTGGCACACAGACAGACACATATACAAACGTATTAGAGTCTCACGTGGAGCTCCACAATACACACCCACACTGCAGGAGCACAATTTGAAGGATGTTAGCAGAACTTCTTGGAGCCCTTGATAATGCTGATTCTTCGCATTTCTCTGTTCCATGTCTCTTCACCTAAATATGAGCTTGCTGAGGGTAAAGATCCCATCCCATGAAATGATATGAAACACATATTTTGGTTTCTTCCCTGGGTAACACATATGTCATCTCCTGAGCGATAGATGTCTTACACAGAGCTCCTAATGGTAAGGAAGTCTGTGGGGATAAAAGGATCTTCTGTTCTGGTATGGCAACTCTGATGAGCTGGAGACTGGTCTTGAGACCACACACTCATCTTCCCAGACAGGGAGATCAGCAGGATATTGAGGTAGTAACTGCTCATGGCTCCAAAGATATTCCTGAAAACCCCAGAGAGTATCCCACGACTCTATGGAGACAAGATCCTGTGCTTAGGATCCTTGCTATGTGTACATCTTCATCTGTGTCCTTTATCATTTCATACATTTTCTAACAAGGTAACAAATAGACATAGCTGCATCCTGAAGTTTGGTGCTGGCAAATAACCAACCAGAGGCAGTGCATATGGGAATCTCTCATTCATGACCTCTCAGTGAGAAGTGCTGGTCATTCAGACTTGTGGCTACATCTGAAATCAGAGTTGTCCTGCGAACAGATCACAGATAGCCCATAGTTCTCAGAAAGGAGCTACTATTTCCTTAGTGTGATGAGGTGCTCAAAGGGTTTTGAGCAGTGTGATAGGATCAGATTGTGTTGTAAAAGGCTATACTACTGTGCTTGGAGGATGGATTGTAGGGGCAAGAGTGTAAGAAGGAATAAAAGGCTATACAATTGTTATAAAAGCACAAGAAATGTAAAACTTTATCTTTCCTCCCAATACCTCTGACACCAAACGTGTGGGTATTTTTCTTGCAATGATCAATTTTCCTTTATTTTGTGGTATGTGTGTGTCTGTCTGTCTGTCTGTGTCTCTGTGTGTGGTATGTGTGCATATGTTTATGTGTTTTCACATGAGAGTGGATGCACATGTGTGAACATGCATGTGGAGGTTAATGGTTGATGTCCGGTTCCTCAGTCACTGTCCACTTCATTTGCTGAGGCAAGAACTCTCTCTGAACTGGAAGTGTGCCACTTTCTCAGTCTACCTAGCTAGTTTGCCCCAGGAATCTTGTTTCTGTCTTCTGATCCTTGGGATTACTGGCAGCCCACCAGGTCCATTCAGCTTTAACATGGGTGCTAGGGATCTAAACTCTGATCCTCACATTTGTGTGGTAAATACTTCATCACTGAGCCATCTCCTCAGCTCCACTGAACAATTTTCTGACACCACCTGGATACCCTAAAATTCAATTCACCTCAGATGTTACCTACATCAAGTTAACATGAGATCCCACAAATTAAAGGATGGTCCTCACATCAGAAGCCAGCTATATGTCTGTGCCTCCCATACTGTACTTCTGACTAACTGGCTATGAATCAGGGGTTCCCACAACCTACTCCTCAGGCTCAATGAATGTGATAATACACAGAAATCACTGAAACACCTGGCTGTTTTTTTATTTTTTAAATAAGAAAGCCTAGGATAAAGGAGACAGATGAACATCAGCTGAACAGAGGGACATAGGGCAAAGGTTCTTAGCACAAGGTGTCCCCATGAAGTAATACTGTATGAGTCTCCCAAAACTTAGCTGTTTCATCAGCCCAGAAATGGACTTCAGTCTGACAGCTTGTGTAGGTCCTTGTGTGTAAACCCAGTGTGTTTGGAACACAACCACACCTCACTGTTTAATGTCTGTCACAGTATGCTTGAGATAAAATAACAGAACTGAGAAGTTTCTATCAAGATAACGTAGGCCACAAAGTTGAAGCTATTTCTGATCGACATTTAAATTTTTATTAAATTATGTTTATTTATGTATGTATTTATTAATTGGGGGGCAGTCTACACACCTGCCATGGCACATGTGTAGAGGTCAAAGAGTCAGTTTTCTCCTTCCATCATGCGAGGCATAAGAATGGAACTTAAATCATCAGCCTCAGCCGCAAGTGCCTTCATCTACTGAGCCATCTTCCTGACTGCTGGATGACCTTTTGCATGAAAATCTTCCTTCCAGCTATACTGATCTCCTTTCTATTAGGATCTCAAATTCATCACACTTTTTACCTCACGAATTTATTCTCATACTTCAAGCCTTATTTCAATGCCCGGACCATCTCCCTGTGGGGTTACATGTCTGTCTCCTTCCTAAATGTCATGTTATAGCTACAATGTCACTTTTCAGTAACCTCACTCAACCGTACTCCAAGATGGCATTTCTTGCCCTATCTGGTCTCTCTCTCTCTCTCTCTCTCTCTCTCTCTCTCTCTCTCTCTCCCAACATTAGCTTGTGACTGATGCTGTCGTTGGTTCATGGTAGTCCCTATGTCAATCTCTGAGTTACCCTGTGTGTGTTGGTTGGTCCCAAGTGTAAGACCTTGTCTGTCCCAGTCACTGCTGCAAATCAAAGTCTGAAACTGTGCACAGCACACACTGGCAAATCAGTAAAGGATCTGAAACAAACTGATCTGTTTGTGTGTCATACAGCCTTAAGGAAATAGTTTAGATCAGAATCACAGTGGTCTTTAGAGACCACTTAGCAGAAACCTGTCCATTGTGTGAACAAAAAAAAAACGTGGGAATTTAGCAGGTTGAATTCATACCCAGAGACCTTGACACACAACCTGTTATGCACGCTACCATTAACTTAACTGAGTGTCTACATGGAACCTCATTATTTAGATCAGCTTTTATCTTTTTTTTTTTTTTTTTTTTTTTTTTTTTTTTTTTTGGTCTTTTTGAGACAGGGTTTCCATGTAGCCTCAGCTGACCTGGAACTCACTATGTAGACCAGGTTGGCTGTGAACTCATGGAGATCTGCCTGCCTCTGCCTCCTGAGTGCTGGGATTCAAGTTGTGCGCCACCATGCCTGGTTCAGCTTTTGCCTTCTACCAAGGGTTCCATTGCTTGATAATTCTTGGAAGATCACAAAATAAACTGAAACTATTTACTGAGAATTTTTCTGGCCATTTATTAATTTATTTTTTTCTGTGTAGAATCTTAAAATTTCTTTATTTTTTTAATTTTTTTTTACAATTAAAGTTACAGTTTTAACAATATGCAAAATATTACAGTAATTCAGATTTTTTGGCATAATGATTACAGATTTGATAAATACATTTTGTATCTCATAATAGCGATGAGGATTATACAAAAGCTATTAAAACAATTATGAGAATAAATTCTATTGTCACTTAAGTATCTAAAGCTATTTTCCTTTGCGT
>NW_008339765.1:1793437-1853467 GCF_000622305.1 Nannospalax galili
GCTCTTATGATATTATGTTGGCCCCTTTAATCTTTGGTTATACTTCCCTTTTGGGTGTTTAAGGACATACAATTGGACCAGATAAACTGATTTGCTTTTTTTATTTTATGTGTACAAGTGTTTTGTTTACAAGAGTGTAAGTGCACCCATATCCTGCAGTACCTGTGAAGGACAGAAGAGGGCAGGCTCATATGAGAAGAATCCCAGGAGCCTGTAGGGCTCTATTCCCATATGGTCATGCACCTCCTCCCTTGCTTTTACAGTCTTCCCACCCACTCTTTGGAAATGGTCCTTGAGCCTTGGGTGGGTGGTGTTTAATAAAAGAATCTGGCCAGGGACCTACATTCTACAGATTGCACTTTGGCCATAAAATGAGATGCTTTATATAGAACTTGCTAAACAAATTGGAGCCAGCCCACTAATAGAATACTAATTTCTGTAATTAGTCTATATCCTTTCTTAGCAAAAGCTGGCAAAGAGAGAAACAATTAGAAATGTTGCCATCCACAACACCTTACATTCTAATGGCTCTTTCCAGCATCCTTTACACCTAATAGAGTCCTTATCCTTACTTACTCAGTAATTACTATCTAGCCCCAGTCTCTTTTTGATCTTGATTTATATATCAGATGATAAGCTCCCTGAAGATAAGAAACATGCTTGATCAATGGCTGTATCTCCAAGGAGTATTACTTCCAAGAATATGAAGATGATCTGGTATATCTTGAGTTTCTTCTGTCACAAAATTTTCTTCAGGCTCCATGGCCCCCTCTTTATCGCCTTTAAGCCTTCACTCATAGGTCACTTCTCAATAGAATCCACCCCACTCTCTTCATGAAGTCATAAGGCATCCCCACTGATCTTTCTGATTTTCCTTCCTCTAGTTATTTTTTGATATTTTATTAATCATTTTTATTTTATTTTCTATGCATGAGTATAATACCTGCACATGCATAAGTGCACCTGTGTCATGTAAAGCCTGTGGTGGTTAGATGAGGACATCAGATCCCCTGGAACTGGAGTTACAAATGGTTGTTAGCTGCCATGTGGGTGTTGGGATTTGTACCCAGGTCCTCTGCAAAAGCAGCCAATGCTCTTAACCTCTGAACCATCTCTCCTACCCCTGGTTATATATATACATTTACCTAAAGCATGCATAGTGGTAATTTTTCTATGACAGCACCAAGTGTATGTATATTTTGATCATATTCACCTCCAATTATCCTTGTTCCCTTAATTCTGATCCCCTTCCCCTTCCCAACCAGTAACCCCCCTTCCCCTTCCCAACCAGTAACCCCCTCTACTGCTTTTATTTTCCTGTCTTTTGTGGGGAGGTTGCAACATAATGAGTCTCATTAATGTTACATGCATGAGCAAGAGTAGGCAAGGGGTTATTTACAGGATCATGGGCCACTTGCCAGAGATTGCACCACTGAAGAAAATGCTTCTTCTTCCCCTAGCTCCCCTGAGAGCCTGTACATCCTCACAGTAGTCTATACAAGGTGTTTCTCTCTACTCTTATTCTGCTAGAGAGTGAGCTTTGGATAGGCCAGAGTTTATTCTTTATGGGCTATGTTCGCTAATATAAACTTCACATATAGAATGTGGCATATAAAAGAATCAAAATACTTTTTTCCATTAGAACAAAGAACACAGAGATATGTAAGTATGAATGAATGAGGCCCAAAAGACCAAGCTACCCACTAGCACTCATCTGAGGTAGACCAGAGATGTGGAAGACCTGCTGCAATCAAAGCAATTGCTGAGCACTCTCTCTGCCATCCAGGGGAAAAAAAAGAGAGTTCAGACCAGCCGTGTTTAAGAGCAGCACTGAACAAACAAAAGTTAACAGCTTGTGTGGGAGAGGAGTTTGCTTTGCTTAATGACTTGGGAGCAGAGGAAGTGTGGGGATGTTTGAAGAGATACCAAACCTTATCTTTTGTCAACTCCCTGCTATCAGGGCTCACAGAAGCCATGAGAAATACTTCTAAAGAAGAGCAAACATACAGCCTTATTCAGCCACCAAGAAACAATGGGAAGCATTGGTATGAAAGGGAGAAATGAGTTCTCCTCAGTAGCCTGTCATGATGGAATAAATCTACCCAGAAAGAGAGTTAGGCTTGGGGAGATAGCTTACTCTCACTCTGTAAAGTACTTGCTTTGCAAGCATAAAGACCCGAGTTCAATCCCCAGCACTCATAAAAAGCCAGCATGGTGGTTTGTGCCTCTAATCCCAACAGACACAGGAGGATCCCTGGGGGCTCACAGGCTATATAGTCTTGTTGAATTGGTGAGTACCAGGTTCAGTGAGAGACCCTGTCTCAACACAAAGAAAAAAGAACGGTGGAGAGCAATCTAGGAAGACACCAGACATCAACCTCAGGTCTCCACTCATGCACACGTTAGTGTTCACCTGCATGCACACATAAACATATACAGATGCCTAATGAACAGAGAGAGAGAGAGAGAGAGAGAGAGAGAGAGAGAGAGAGAGAGAGATGAAGTAAAATACTTTTTTCCTTCCTTTCTCCTTAGTTTTTCTTCCCTTGCTGGGAGGCTGAGAGAAAATTGGTCTCTGAAACTTCACTTGGCATAAGACTTCAAATACATGAGAACCCTGATTTGCACTTAGCGAAATAAGGAAAATAAGATACTACAATGCTAAGAAACTCCAAGAAACAAAGCAAAAATAAGAGCTGATGGGTTAAGTTCATTCTTTTCATGAAGAAGTCTCATAATGGTGAGAAAATGAAAACGCTGTTTTTCTAACAAGTGAATTTTAGTCATTAGTGCTACTATTAACATGCATGGTCTCAAGTTGGAAATGGAAAAGAACCTCTCTCAGAACTAGCTTAGTCTTTTTGGAAGAAGCACACTTTAAATAGTATTCTATTAACTTAGAAAAGAAAACTCACAACTCTCTTGAGCAAAACCAGCACTTACTTAAATGAAATCAGGATTTCATTTATACAATTATTCAGGTACATTTGGAGAACTAGAATGTAGAGCCAGTGATACTCCCAAATGTCTTGTCCTGGGAAGTGAGTAGACCCAGGCTTCATAAAAGCCATACCATCAGGACATTCCAATTTGGGGAGCAGAGTACAATAATAAGACAAGTGAAATAAAGTGATTATTCACATCTCAGAACTTGAACACACTAGGATATTTTTTGAACAAGGATTTCCTCATTTTTGGCCTACATTCATTATCACCTTATAGAAAAGAAGACTTGTTTTCTCTAAGTAAATAACCCAGGTTGATACAGCCTGAAAAACTTGGAGCCAATGGTAGTTGAAGAGGCTTTGATACCACAGGTCCTTCCCCATTTTGTTGCTTCGTAATGGGGAGTGGAACAGACTTTGTATTTTCAACGGCGTAGACATAGGAAGGGAGACATAAGGCCCAGGCACTTGGTAACTTATAGTTATATAAACCAAAGTCTATGTTTACAGGTGTCCCACCGCACGGTCTCTGAAGGTAAAAGCAGACTTCTCTATACTACAGTGTGTGGGGGAACACATCAAGTCTTTTCCTACCAGACAAACTGCATGGGTACAAGTAAGAGATCCCCTAGACTTGAACATACTAGGATATGTAGAAACGGCTTGGATATTCAGAATATACACTGCTCTTGCAAAGGTCCTGAGTTTAGTTCCTAGCATTCAAATGGGGCAGCTAACAACAGCTCCAAGTGATCTGAAGCCCTCTTCTAGCATTCATAGGCACTGCACTCACATGTACAAACACACACACAAACACACATATTTTAAAGAAATGTTTTTTAAATAGAGAAAGATCCATAAAGATACATTCCCCTTGCCAGTTCAACTGGCTTTGTCTTTCTTTCTTTCTTTCTTTCTTTCTTTCTTTCTTTCTTTCTTTCTTTCTTCTTTCCTTACTTTTTTTTGTTTATGTTTTAAATTTTACTAAGTAACCCTGGATGGCCTGAAACTCTCTATACAGACCAGGTTGGTCTTCAACTCACAGAAATTTACCTACCTCTGCCCCAATTTCTGGAATTAAAGTATATGCCACTTCACCCTGCTGGTTTCTTTTTTAAAATCCCTGTTGACAATTCCTTGCTTCCTTCTTTTTATACTTAAATTTTGCCCCCTTACCAAAAATAAAAGGGAAATATTTCAGTAATTAAAATACAAGCTCTGTCCTGGTGAATCAAGAAGGTAGCATTCAGTAGTGAGACTTTTACCAAATGGCACTGACAGGGAAGTTTTGGCTGTTTCTTGTGAGATGCTATTTTGAGATGGGATGTCTTTTTCAGGACTACTCATCAAATCATCCTTGGAAGTGACTGAATAATTTTGGTCCATTCCTTCCAAAACATGTGAAATTGCTTTTTGGGTAGTATTAATATCATTTGCTATACCAGCAAGAGGAGGCAGACTCCTTGTTTCACTGAGCAAAGAATCCACCTTGAGATTTATCTTATTTACATCGTGGTTTATGTCAATTGAATCTTGTAATCCAGGACACTGAGCCTCTTCTACTTTCCTGTACCTGCTTTTAAGAGCGTTTGAAAACAAAGTCTTAGCAATACGTTCAGTTTCGTTACTCCGAGGATCAGGATTCTCTGGTGATATCCTCTGTCTTAGAAGGTCCACTTTAGCCCTCAGGTGGAAAGCAGACATCAAGTTCATGCCAGAAATTTCTCCTTCGGTGGTGACCTCATCGCCTTCTCACCGCTAAGGCCTCTCAGTAGAGAACAGCCACACTGTTAATGCTGTGATATATTTGTAAACTGTTAGGAAATTGGAGAATATGCACTTGCATTCACTTCTGTTCAGTCCATTTCCACTGTATTGCATAATGTTTTAATGTTCAGTGTTAGATTAAAACATATTTTAGGTGTACTATTTGTTAATGGATATTTCAGGTTAATTTAAACATTAAACTTCGACAAAAATAAGAAAAAAATACAAGTCATAATTATACTGCACAAGGACTATTTACTTCTAATTTGGTATGGTATTTTAAGTGGTTCTTATCATACCAGGATCTTTCATGCTGTGTTTGCTCAATAGAGGATATAAGCATATTTTTCTATTAAAATTCTACAAGTTTAAAATATTTAACAGTTTACAGGGTTGGAGAGATATCTCAGCAGTTAAGAGCACTGGTTGCTTTTGCAGAAGACCAAGGTTCAGTTTCCCGCACCCACAACCATCCATAACTCCAATTCCAGGAAATCCAATGTCTTCTTCTGACCTCTGTGGGCCTTGTACAATACAGATACATTTACATACGTGCAGGCAATACAATCATACTTATAAAATTTAAAATAATAATAATAAATAAATATTTTAAATGTTTAACTGTTTAGGGGAAAAATTAAAATATTTTATAAATGTACTCTGTTCCTCTTTTTTATTCTAGGAAATGTTTGCTGTTTATTTTAGAAAAAAAAGCTTTCTGAGTTTTTACCAATTTCACACAGTTTGATCAAATTTTATTGAATTTTTAAAAATTTTATTGATACTTGATCCTATTTAAACTATCCTCCCCTATCTACAACCCTCCCCTCTCTTAACTACCAGAAACTTGAACTCTAGCTGAGCAACTGTTGGCAGCTGATGGTTCCTGGGAGGAAGACAGTCAGTCTCATTTAAGGGCATGACTCTGGGTAGGTTAACCAGGCCTCAGTGAATGGATCCACAATGAAGGGCATTTGGTGACACAATTTTGACTCAAAAGGTCTCCCTCCTATTTTGAGACAGGGTATTCTATATTACAAGCTGGCTTCAAACTTATTCTGCAGCAAAGAATGACCTTGAACTTCTAATTCTTCCAACTCTACCTCCTAAGTATTGGCATTAGAGGCATCCACCACAATGCCACGTTTATGCACTATTGTGGGGGTTGAACCAAGGGATTTGTGCATGTTAAGCAAGCACTTTTTTATCTAAGCTATATCTCCAGCCCTATTGTTAATATCTAGTACTATGTATCAGGAGTATGTGATAATTTCCTTCTTGAATGCTAGTCATTTCAGTTGTTTTCAATTTGGTTTTCTTATATAAGGTACAGTCCTTTGATATAATACTATACTTTCTGGTGGCTGAGATACCTGAAAGAAAGCTGGAGATAATATCAAATGATCTGGTTGCATAGTGAGTTTTCCAAGGGTGTGAAGCAGGAGGACCTGGACTCCCTGGCAGTTAGACTGTAGATTTGTCCATGTGAGGAGGTGGTACAAAAGGACAGACTTGGGTTGGCAAAGTACCATCTCACACCTCACAGTGCTGACTCCTCTAACTGTACAATGACACAAAACCCTGAAGAGAGCAGGATTATTGTAATGCCCCCCTCAAAGAGCCGTAACTCCTGATAATATCAAAGGAATATCAGATTCTTCTGAGTTTTAGGGGAGGCAAACAATTAGATTCCTGAACATTTAAAAGCACTGTGACTAAGAACACTGTGACTTTTTTTTTCCATCAAAAATCACATCAAAGCTGGACAGATGACTCAGTGGTTAAGAGCACATACTGCTCTTGAAGAGGGCCTAAGTTTACCTCCCAGCACCCATGTTGGTTAGCTCACAACCGCCTGTAACTCCAGGTCCAGGGGTTCTGAAACCTCTAGCGTCAGTGTGTACCTTCACCTGTGGGCATGTACCCACACAAGTACACATAATTAAAACTAAAATATAAATCTTAAAGAGCTCACATCACAAGCTGGGAGATGGTTCAGCTTGTACACTGCTTACCTTGCAAGCATTGAGACCTGAGTTCAGATCCCAGAACTGACTTAAAATAAGCTGAAGTGGCAGTGCACACTTGCAATTACAGCACCGGAGAGACAGAAACATGCAGATCCCTCTGGCTCCCTGGCCTGCCAGCCTAGACACATGAGCAAACACCAGGCCAGTGAGCACGACAAGGTGGACAGTGCCTGAGGAATGACACCTGAGGTTGGCGTCTAACCTTCATGCACATATGCATTTTCACACACGTGCACGTATACACACACACACACACACACACATCACATTATTCAGAGAAGCAATTTTCCAAGTAGAAAAGAAGTTTAAGAAGTTTCTTGCGTTTGCATTTGAAATGTTCTATCTTACCCCCTCATTATAAAAAAATCAAGGAAATTGGACTGAAGAAGGCTTCCTTGTGAGATGCTGTGTGAATTTTAGGAGTATATGTTAGAAGATGGTTCATGGCACTTTTTGAAGCTAAGACTAACACAAGGAAGAACAATACTATTTTATGTGGTTTTAGGAGTAGGGAGCAGATTTGGCATTCTCAGAGGCAAATGGAGTGATCAGATGATCTTTTAACAAACTACTTTAGAACAAAAATACTTTCCCCTAATTGGAAACCCTTTTCATTCACGTCTTAATATGATGAAATCAAAGCCAGCAATGACATGTCAGAGTTCACTCTCAGATGTCATTAGAGCTACGGCTTCAACAGACAGGGAGCTGCACATTAGAGCACAATGCTATATAGATGCTGGGTCACTGAGAAGCTCAGAGTTGAGGACTTCATTAATTATTATAATTAATGACCTCACAAGTGATTTGTTTTTTTAAAAATTTTTATTTGTTATTTTATTTTATGTGTATGAGTGTATTGCCTACATGTATGTGAGTGCACCCATGTCATGCAATGAGCTACTGAGGTCAGAAGACGGCTTCAGATTCCCCTGGAAATGGAGTTAAGGACGGTTCATAGCCGCCATGTGGGTGCTGGAAATTGAACCTGGGTCCTCTGCAAGAGCAGTCAGTGCTCCTAACCACTGAGCTATCTCTCCAGCACCAAGTGATTTGTTTTATTTTAATATTTTAATTTGTATTTTATGCATGTGTATGTGTATGTCACATGTATACAGGTGGCCAAAGACACAGATTGTTGGACTCACTGGAACTGGAGTTACAGGCAGTTGTGAGCTTCCCGATGTGCTGGTAACTGAACCTGAATCCTATGCAAGAAGAGCAAAAGCTCATTACCACTGTACCATACCTCCAGCCCTGCACTAGGTGATTTCAAAATCATGACCAGGAGGAATTATCACAATGTTCTCAATGTGGACTCATTAATGTCTTTAAGTTAATACAAGGTATTCTAGTTATAAGTGTATATATTTAACTTGGTAATATTTTAAAATATGTATGGAGCTTCCACTCACTTTTTTGTTAAGTTCTGAGGAGATGACAACCATCTGTTTCAGACTTTCTGTGCTAGTTCTAATTACATCTATTCTACACCATTGGCCTTCTAAACCATCAAACTGCCCCAGATATGTCAATATCAGATTGTCAAAACTATTCTTATTAGATATTATTTCACACTTGAAGACAACAAAATTCTTTTTGTTAGATGAAATATGTTTTTTTAAAATTTGGAAAATATCACTGTATCAATCATAAAAAAGCTGAATTGGTGGAACTGCATTTTTAAAAGAAAAGATTTATTTTATTTTAAATTATGTGGATGTGAGTGTCTATGTGAGAGTGTGTGCACATGAGTGCAGATCTTACAAAATCAGTAGAGGGCATCAGATCCCTTGCAACTGACCACTATGGGTGCTGGTAACCAAACTCAGTTATTCTGCAAGAACAGCAAACACTCTTAAGCACTGGCCCATACCTCCAGCCCTAGTGGATCTACTTTTGCAAATATTTTGCATCTTTACTCTGCCGCCAAAACTAGACTTCAAATTTTTAAAACAGAATACATGATACCTTGAAGTGATGAACTTTGCATTTGATGAACAAGAAATATTTGGAATTACAACCTACAAAGTTGAATCAATATCATCATAACACTAATAATACAGAGTACTGTTTATCTTGCATTTCATTGTGTTTTTAAAGACTGCTTATAGCTTTACAAATGGGAGGCTTGTGTTTTACATCATTCAACAAATCATTTAATAATGACTCAGGTACTATCTTCTTTCTGCCAAGTATAGGGAATAAAAATATATGTATTATAAAGAAGTAAAAGAAAGCCTCGGCAATCAGTCTGCAAAGGAAAGCTGACACAATTCTCTCCAATGAAGTTTATGATAATGAAATAGCCTCTAGACTAATATTGGGCCTGGAGGTGAGAAGGGAAACATTAGGTATTAGAAACATGATGGGGCCTTAAAGGGAAGGAGATATTTTTCCTTTAAAGCCTGTAGAGGAACTTCACTAATGGTGAAGTAAGAGAGATTGGAAGAAGGTGGGGCAGGGGAGAGAGAGAGAGAGAGAGAGAGAGAGAGAGAGAGAGAGAGAGAATGACACAGATGATGTCAAGATGTCAGAGGAACTTTTTCAAGAGAACAACCTTCATCCTTCATCTCCAAACCAAAATCCCCTTGAGTCTTGGACTAATTCCCAGGACAAAGAAAGGTCTGAAATTATATAGTATTTTTGAGGTGACCAGAAATTTCACATCAGGTGATTCAGTTCATCATAGCTTATGTGACCAGCAGCATAAAGGAGCTAGTACCATATAGTGAGAGCTGTCAAGGCACAGCACAGACTGCTTAACTTTCTATCCCAGAGAGACCTACAACAGAGTGTGACCCGATTTAGGCTATAGGATCAGACCGAAAGGTGCAGACCCTTGTTCTAATAATATGGCGTTCCATTTTCAAGGAAAAATTACCTTGGATACCCTTAGGTTGCCCTTGGATACCCTGGGCCCCTGCCCTAATAGCCAGTACCTGCTTATCAAGGCCTTCTTGCTCCCCACAACCAAACTAGAAGCTTAGCTCAGAGTGTAAGAATTTGTGGACCTGATAAAATCAAAATGCATGTACCAGAAGGTCCCTAATATTGGAAATAAAATTTGAGTTACAAAGACCCCACCAAAAAACAGGCAGACAAAGCAAAAGTAACTCAGTAAGACAGCATTTACTTTTGCAAAAGGGTATTTTGTGTGGTCATTCACATACAGCAAGCTCACCCTACTACTGGGAAGTCTTAGAAGTTTCTATCCCTCACACAAAAGTACTGTTTATTTTTCCCATTGGCTTGGGTCTGACATCACAGCATTTCTCAGTTGGTTAGTTTAAAATAATTGTCATAAATGAAGAGGGAAGCGGGTTTGGCAAAGAGGGGGAAGGTCCACTGCCCTGACCATTAGGTTCCAGGAAGGCCTCAGAACATTTTCAGAAACAAGTCTTACAGTGTGTGTGTGTGTGTGTGTGTGTGTGTGTGTGTGTGTGTGTATTAAAAGATTAGAATTCTTGGTCATAAACCAAAATTTTTACAGGATTAGAAAGAAAAGACTTAATGTTTCTTACACCAAAGCAAACAGGATATGGGGAAAGAATAAATTAGGAAGAAAATTCTTTGTGATTAACATAGGCATAAGTAGGGATGGGAGAGAAAAGAATACTCTTTAAAGAAACAAAATATAGGCAACATCTGGAAAGACTGTGTACCCCATAGTACTCAACCAATGAAGAACTGGAGAAGAGACTTGAATGCTAGGGGAGAAAATGCTTACTGTAACTGGGTTGAGTGTGCCTGCTGACCAGGCACCTGATCTTCAAAACCACCATTAAATTTGACTTCCGCTAAACTCCATGTCTCCAAGTCCCTTCTTTGGGTTTGGACAGTTGTGCTTGTTCCCCACAGGAGGAATTGTGTGGTGTACTGATGTTGTGTCAACTTTTCCTAGGGAGATTCAACTAATACCCAATCACTCCAGAATGGCACCAAGGACATACCAAACTGTGATTTCACAAAAATCTAATTTAGGAGACCAAAGAGTTTATTGGTCTGACTTACAAAGCAGAAGTGAGGGGTTACTCACAGGAGCATCTGTGAGCCCAAAACAAATGTATCACGGCAAAGTCCTACCTATCACAGAAGCTGCATCATGAAGTCCTGATTTTGATTTGCCTTCTACTTTTCAAATACACTAGCATCTGCCATCTTAGGTGAGAGTTTCCTAACCTTTTCTTCCTCCTCCCCCTAGGGAGTGTCAATAGCTCCCACACCATCAGCATAGACCTGTCTAGCATTATATTGTTCTGCTCTAGTTGCCATGGCTACAAGGGACAAAGCCCAAGCTTGCATCATGTTATGTCAGAGGAGAAAGTCATTGTGAAACAACTGAGTGTTCAGTGAGGTACAAAGCACCAATGGATTTTTTGTGCATAGAACAGTGTAGACTTGGTCAGAAATGGTGCTGAGGCTGAAACCTGAAAGTTGCATGAGAATTCATGCAAAGAGAGAGCACAGAGAACCCAGGAGACAGGACAGAGCATGGAAATAGCCCAGGCAGAGAAGCTTTTGGATTCTACAAGGCACAATGCCTCAAAGGGAGGAGTCAGAGGAGGAGAGGCCAGGTCACACAAGGCCTGTGGTATTGTAGAACAGCTTGGGTCTCATTTTCAGGTAATATGAAAGATGTGGCATACACCAGAACAGTGAAATAATAGAATTTCATGTGTTCTCCTTGAGGAAGGGCTGAATTCATAATAGTATAGACAGCAGTGATATGAAGGGGGAAAGGTGAGCATTAGAGTAGGAAGAGTTAATGGGGTTGGGAATTGGGGGACAGGGCAGAGGAAGGAGAATAGAGATGATTAAGTAACACTAAAGGCCTGGAGAAAAAGCCTTATAGAAGTTGACTACTAGAGAAGCTTCTTAAAGTGTGTATAAAAAACCCCTCAATGTCAGGAATGGACTCCTTTTCTAGAAGCTGTTCATCAGGGGTTCCATAGACCCTAAAACAATATTGGTCATTACCCCTTCTCTTGGTTACCCACCAGAACTCGATGGTAAAACCCTATATCAGAAGACACTACATACATGAGCTGTAGAAAAACAAGGATAAATCAAACTTATACTGTCTTCAGAGATTCCTCTCTACTGAATAACTTTCATAGTGCTGGAAAGTTCTATATATGGTACCAGAAGGAAAAATAATCATCAGTATTACCCAGCTGTGAATTCTGTGAACTACAACAAATTGGCCTGGTAAGATAGTCCCAATGGCACTGTAATGCTATGAATGTTGTTGGAGCAACCCCCCACACTAATTGGATTTAAGGTCTGATTCATAGGATGGAACCCATACCTGACATTAGTATCAGACTTAGGAATCTGAGGCTGAACATGTCATGGGGTATAAGAGAGAGCCTACTATTATTATTCTGCTAAATACACATAGTATTAAACTGACTTCTTAATAATTTACTATACCCATAAATTAATGCATCTATCAACTCTCACCAGATAAATTTCATTATACAAGAGATGATGATTAACACAGGAACCTACAATTGGCCAATGTGTAGTGAACAAGAGACTGCAGAGTCCTCATTCATAAATAGTACACTTATATCAAAGTTCTGCCTCTCAAGGCTCAGGGATCATTGTGGAAGAGGAGGAGGAAAGAGTGTAAGAATCAGGACACAGGTAACCACAAGGAAAAACTCCACAAGGAGTTTTCAAACAGCTGGTCAGTTGCTCATATGAATTCACAGCAATGGTGATAGTATGCACAAGCCCCATGCAAGTTCAAACAAGACAAAATTCCAGCATAGACATGGGGAAGAAACCCCAACCCAACCTAATGAACATTTGGCTACTGGGAGGCAGAGAGACAGTCTCTTTCAGAGACAGGTCAGGTAGATTAACCAGGTCCACACTGAAGGACTTTTGAGCACACAAATTAGACTCTATACATCTTATTATATATATATAATAGGTCATAGAATACATTGCATTGGACATGGGGTGGTAAGGAGAGGTGGGCATAGAAGAGGGGCTCTTAAAACCTTCTTATTATATTGTATAAAAATCACAAAAAATGCATATAGGCTGAGTTATTTGGTTTATCTACAGTTGGAGATAATTTAATATTCTCATTTTTATCTCCTAACATTACTGCAAAACATTCATGTAATTGTACAAAACATAAAATCTTGTGATATATTAAAATATATACACATTATGATTAATATCAATCTCAATCACTGTAATGATTCATATCAATGATAATTTTAATCAACTCAGATAATATAGATATAAGTATATAAGTGTGGCTATATAGTCATTGCTATATATTTGTTTCATTGATACCATTGAAAACATCATTTACATTATATAATATATGCATGTTATAAATGCAAATATATAATATACACATATTGTATATTATGCATGTATATATTTTACAATATATGTATGTTGCATATTATGTACATATAAACATGCATATATATAAATATGTCTATATGTATATATGTGTGTATTTGTGTGTATATAAACTACAATTTTTGTTTTAAAAACACCATGCTAGCTGCAGTGTGGAGATTAATAAGGGTTCAGAGAAGAATCAGGAAAATCTGAGTGGCTGTCTGCCTTCTACTCCTCAATATCTATTCTCTCCTTCACTGAAGGACAGCAAGTTCTAACCCCTTAACTCTTTTGCAGTCTGGTGAGTACATGCCAGGGATTCCATCAATAAACTGTGAACCATACTGAGCCAAACACTTGCACACCCTAGTGCAGCGAAGTGGGCATGAATTTTCTGTGTTCCCTTCTGCCCAGCAAACCTGGGGTGGCATGCTCTAAAGGCACCTCTACCAGAAGTCTGAGAATCTCTTATCTGAGTCTTTTGGTCACTATGAAGAGAAGAGCTACCTCCAAAAGACCTCCATCTATCGCCCACTAACCCAAACTACAGTGTTGAATGAATGACAATAAATTTGTTACATAAATTATCCTGAGTTATCAGGCATACTTTGTTTCTTGAAACTAGCTTAAAATCTCCTGACAAAGCACAAGAATCTCACTCAATATTGTGGGCACCAGAAATAATAAACAAATAGGTATATAAGTGTATGTCACTATGCCAGAATGCAGTAGATGTTAAGTAAACACTAGCTAGGAAGTACTATCATTGGATATTTTTATCTCAGTCTCAGCCATTTTAAGTAACTTGCTTGGGAGGACCATTTCAGTCTCCTAGTTCTCAGTCCCCTCCTCTTCTTTTTACTGGAGCTCTCAAACTCTGACAACCTAGGACTGCAAGGTGATAGAATAAGGATACAGGGAGTGCTGGTGGCTGGAAGGGCTGGGTAATGTTCTCTTTACTTGTCCTTTCCTCTCTGCTCACCAAGCAAAGACAGCAAACTTCTTGGATACTACCAGATTCAATAGATGTGCTGGATAGGTTTAGTTATCAATTTGACACACCTGGGTAAAGGGATCCTCAACTGGGGAATTTCCTGGTCTGTGGCCATATCTGTGGGACATTTACTTGATTGTTGAGTAATGTGGAAGGGTCCAACCCACTGTGGATGGTACCACCACTGGGCAGGTAGGCCTGTATTGTGTAAGAAAGAATGCTGAGCATGGGTCAAGGGAGCAAGCCAGTAAGGAGCATTCCTCCGTTGTGTGTTCTCCAGCTCCTGCCTCCAAGTTCCTGCCCTGAGTCCCAACCTTGGGCTTCCTTAGTGATGAACCCAATAAGCCCTTTGTATTAGGGTTCTCCAAAGAAACAGAACTGGTAGAATGAATATATATGTATAGAGATTTATCATCTTAGCTCAAAGGATAGAGTCCAAGTAGTCCAACAATGGCTGCACCACACTGGAGAGGCTGAGAATCCGAAGACCCTCAGTCCACAAGGCACGATGTCTCAGTAGTCCCAATCTGGCACTGAAGGTCTGATGAATTCCAAAAGATCAGCTAGTCTTCAGTCTACAGCAGCAAGACAAACTCACCAGCGAGAGAGAAGCCTTAGCCTTTTATAAGGCCGCCATTAGAAGGTAATACATTTAGGGTATGTCTTCCAGCTTCAGATGATCCAATCAAGAAGATCTCTTTCATCTCAGTTAATCCCAGATCCAGTCAAGTTGACACCCAGGATTAGCCATCACACCCTTTCCTCCCCAAGTTGGTATTGGTCAGAGTGTTTTGTCACAGAAATTGAAAGCAAACAAGAACAGAAATTGGTACTAGGATCATGGAGTACTGCTATGACAGACCTGACCCAGTTGTTTTGAGGAGGATTGTAGAAAATTTGTAACTTTGGGCTAGAAGAGTCACTGAGTGCTTAAGAGTTTGTTGCTGTGGAACTTGGAACAGTTACGCTGAAAGAGTTGTGGATGATGGAGGCCTGACTAATGACGCTTCAAAGGGAAGTGGAGGCTATCAGGGCTGTTTGTGTGATATCTTGAATTGAGAATCTGTGGTTTATGGTCAGCTGGGGTTGAAGAATTAGCTGTGATTAAGAAGAGATCAGAACCATTAAAGTGAAACCTTTACTGGGACAACTGATGCTGCTTAGTTGAGCCTGAAAATAAGTTGTAACAAGAGATCAGCATCATTGAGGTGAACACACAGGGTCAACACACAGAAGTTGAGGTCCAGAGGGGGCCTGAGCCACCATCTTAGTTGGAAGCAGGACTTGGTAATGTGTAAGAGTGTCCTACATAGTTCTGGTGTTGAAAATGTGAAGCGGTCACAGAAAGCACCTGAGGCTTGGCATCCTGAGAGGCCAGGAAAAGCCACTGGTGAAAGTGCAGCCTCAGTTGCAGTGCAAATCCCCAGGATTAAAGGGGTCTTGGAGAACAGCTAAGGCTTTGCACCCTGAGAGATCAGAAGAGCCTGTTGGTGAAGTTATAGCTTCAGTTTCAGTGAAAACCCCAGTTTATTGATGATGCCGGGACCATGAGTCCACCACCAAGGGCAGCAGCAGGTGTGGAATGGAGCTCCCCTGGGCCTGCAAGATGAACTGTCTGTGCTGTGGGCAGCAGAGCCAGAGAAGTGGAGCTGCCAAAACCCTTTGGAACCCAGAATATCATGAGTGAATCCCAGATGTCTAGCCCTGAGCTACTTTGCTAGACTTAGGTTTTGTTTAAAGTGTGCCTGATTCTTCCCTTTTGAAATAAGACAGTACTGGTTTTGTATTTTACAGGAGTCCACAGTTAAAAGACTTTTAAAGAGTCTGAGCTTTTAAAGTGTTGGATTTTTTTTAAAGACTGGAACTTCTAAGGTTGTACTGTCATATGTTGTGATATTGTTAACATCATATGTTGGGGATAAGAAATGGAAAGGTTGTTGTTTAATAGTGATGTGTGTGTCAAGTTGACACGGGGTCAATTGTGCTGACTAGCTTTAGTTGTTACCTTGACACACCTGGTAGAGGGAGCCATAATTGAGGAATTTCCTCCATTGGACTAGCCTGTGGCCATGTCTGTGGGGCATTTTCTTGATTGTTGAGTGGGCCAAGGCCACTGTGGGTGGTACCACCCCTGGGCAGGTTGTCCTACATTGTACAAGAAAGCAGTTTGAACATGGGTCAGGGGAGCAAGCATTCCTCTATATCTGTACTCCAGCTTCTGCCTCCAGGTTCCAGCCCTGAGTTCCTACCTTGGGCTTCCTCAGAGATAAACTGTGACCTAGGAGATATGAGCCAAATAAACCCTTTCCTCCCAAAGTTGGTATTAGTCAGAGTGTTTTGTCATCACAATTGAAAGCAAACTAGAAGAGTAAACAATGATCTAAAGAGGCTGGCCACCTGTATGTGATCCTTTACTCTAAAGATAAAAGGAAAATAATGAGCCGAGCATGGTCACGGACAGGCCTTTAGTCCCAGCACTTGGGAGGCAGAGGCAGGCATATCTCTGAGAATTCCAGCCCACCTGGGGCTACAGGGAGACCCTGTCTCAAAAATACCAAAAAAAAAAAAGGAAAATAATGAAGTATTCTTTTAAGACCACCTAGAAAACAGGGAAAAATGCAAACACTGGCCTGGAGAGATGGCTCAGTGGTTAAGAGTGCTTACTGTTCTAACAGAGGACCAGAGTTCAGATCCAGCATTGTTACCTGGTGGCTCACAAATACCTGGAACTCCATCTCCAAGGGACCTAACACTCCTTTCTAGTTTCCATGAGCACCTACATTTATGTTCATGCACACGTACATAAATAAAATGAAATAAATATTATTTAAAAATTTTGTTTTTAAATTTATGTGTAGGAGTGTTTTGCCTGCATGGATATAAATGTCCCTGTTGTGCAATGCCTTTTGAGGTCAGAAGAGGGCGTGAGATCCTCTGTAACTGGACTTCTGGACTGTTGCTAGCCACCATGTGTGTGTGTGTGCTGGGATCCAAACCTGGGTCCTCTGCAAGAGCAGCCAGTGCTCTTAACCACTGGGCCATCTCTCCAGTCCCTAAAATAAATATTTAAAAAGACGAAAACATTAATTATTCCAGCTAAGCTGGTCACACGTGTCAATAAATTAATGCTGACAAATTTCCAAGTTTGTATTTCTGTCTGTATGAGAACAGCTACAAAATCTGCTGCTCTCCGAGAAGTTGATCCAGACTTCCAAATATGAGGGAGCGCTGGGCATTCTTCACATGTATTTTTCCACACAGGCAGTGCATATCATCCATTTATGTGACAGCACTTCTCAGGAAAAAATCTGGGCTGTGGCTCTGAAACTGCCACAAACCAGCTCTGTGATCCTGTAAAAACCACCCTCCATCTTCTACAGCTGAGGATCCTCATGTGTGAAATGGTGATAATAATACTCACCCTGTCTACCTCCCGGGGTTGTCATAATGATCAAATGAGAGGGAATAGAAGCAAAAGTGCTTTGAAGAGCATCCGCGCCTCATGGAGGCATTGGGGAATACTTGATGCATTGTTGTTATTATGGCTGCTGTGGTCCTCCTGCTTCAAGATGATTCATCTCAAGGGATTTTCCTCATGCACTGCAGGGACTAAAAAGAAGGGGGCCTCTCTTCTCCACTTGATGCATAGTGTAGCTCTGAAGGGTGTTTGCTGACTCAAAAATGTAAACAACCTATTTCCACAGGGATGATTTTCCCTACACAAAAAGGAACAAGTTTCTTTTTTATTTGTAGTTTCTGAATACACCTGAATTCCTGTCCCACTGAGAAATCTTGTTTATCTCTCTAATAGATTTACCTTTCTAGGTACTTGCTATTCTCTGAATAAATTCACTAAAGACCCATTCCTCAGATCGCAGAGAAATCTAACCAGCTAGTTTGATTCAATTTCTATCCCCAGGGGCACTAGGTGACATTTTCAAGAAGTTAAAATAATTGGAAACAATGGGGTATAGCCAGGTGTGTACCTGAGATAGACTATGAGGTTTGTAGAATGAAGAGTGGTTCCTCTGGTAAAGTTTCTTTCTTTAAAACCCTGTCAGCATGAAAAAACAAAAAACAAAAAACTCTTCCTTATGTGTGGGAGAAAGATGGCTCAGTAGTTAAGAGCCATACTGCTCTAGCTGAGGACCCCAGTTCAGTTCCTCGGACCCAAGTCAGGTGTCTCAGAACCACTTGCAACTCCAACTCCAGATTATCTCATGCCGTCTTCTGGCCTTTGTGGGTTCCTGCATTCACATGCTCATATACATAATTACAAATAGTACATATTACAGTTTGAAATGTCACACATAGAATGTGTTTGAACACTTAGTCTGAAATTGGTGATGTTGTCCCCACCATGATGGACACTCCCCTCTGAAACTGTGAGGCAAAATATATCCTTCCTCCCTTAAGCAGTTTTAATCAGGATATTTCGTCACAGCAACAGAAATGACACCAATACAGTAGGAAAACATTATAGTGTGTGAGGCAGTTTTCAGGACATGAGAGATTAAAAAAAATAGGACGGATCTAAAAGGGAACAAGAAGACCTGGCTATTCACATCAATACTGTTAGTGAAACAGTAAAGTACAGAGACTCAGAAATATGGACAAAGGTCTTTGCCCAGCCTTGGGGGAGGGCTGCCTCCTAGAATCAGTCAAGCTGGTTTATAAGGATATCACCAGCAAAAGAAGGCAGGGTATATGTTTCAAATACAAGGGGCAGTGCATGTAAGTCTGAAACTGCTTGGTGTCTGCCACAGACATACAGAAACACATGTGGTCAGGCTGAAGCACCACAGTCAAGAAGGCCTGGTGAAAAGCAATGTTGAACAGTTTGGTGCCTTAGGGCCAACTTTGCAATCTGTCAGTGTATGCCCAGCTTGGATTTCAAGAAGGCAAGAAGATTCATGAGTTTTAAATGGGGAAAGTAACATAGTCATGTTTACTTCAGAAAAATCAGGCTGTAAGCTGAAAAGTAAAAAGATATGTGTGGGCTGCAGCAAGGAAAACACAGAAGGGAAAAATAGAAGATTAAAAACCTCCCAACTTGGTTTATAACTGGAATGTGGAATGACTAGAGAGGTGTGTTTAAGGATAATTCCCTGGTTGAAATATCTATTCATGTTGGAAGATGAAATTGTGCGTGGTTTGTGGGTGCAGCAAGAAAAATTAGTTTAGGGAATATTTGACTAGGTCTTAATTCAAATTATACTGCAAGACCTGAGGAAAACTACTGGAATACAAAGATAATTAAGAGATGGTAATTTAGTAAATTACCACTACCTAGTCAATTAAGTGCTACTAAGCTTGACTATTGTAAACTGAATTAAAAAGGCACTGTGAGCCAGGCTTGATGGCACATACCCTTAATCCCAGCACTTGGGAGGCAGAGGCAGGCGGATCTCTGGGAGTTTGAGGCCAGCCTGGTCTCCATAGCGAATCCAGGCTAGCTGGGGCTAGAGGGAGACCCTGTCTCAAAAAGGCAAAATAAATAAATAAATAAATAAATAAATAAATAAATTTCACATGTCTAAATAAATAAATAAATAAATAAATAAAGCACTGTGGTGGTTTGAATGAGAACTGTCCATCATAGGCTCCAAGTGTTTGAATGCTTGGCCCCAACTTATGGCAGTATGTGCTGAAGTTAGGAAGTATAGCCTTCCTGGAGGAAGCATGTCACTGGGCACAGGTCTGAGAGTTCCTAGCCTTGCAGCTGGCTTCTCTTCTTGTTGTGCCTGCTTGAGAATGTGAGCTTTCTGCTTTCTGCTCTGGTGTCTCCTGCCGTACCTCTCCACCATGATGGACTCTCATCCTGGAACCGTGAGGCCAATGAGTTATTCCTTCTATAAGATATCTTGGTCGTGGTGCTTATTACTGCAATAGAAAAGTAACTGATAAAAGCACTAAACGTCATCTGAAAAATTTATGAAGGCAATTTATGATGGTGATAATCTCATAAACAAGCCAGGGCAATCAGCAGCAGGAACCTCATGATGGAGAGGGCTTCCAGAGAGTATGAAGAGAAGGGGCTCTGAAAAACAGCACAGGGGGCTCTTGAAGAGTGGCCATGTTTTCTTTCTTGATTTGTTTTTGGTTGTTCTGTTTTGTTTTAAAGTAAGGCCATGTGTAGCCCAGACTGGCCCCAAACTCAATATGTAGCCAAGCATGACCTTGAACTTCTGATCCTCTCCCTTCCACCTCCCAAAGTCCAAGTTTACAGGGTTGTTCTATCACTCCAGGTAGTTGTGTTCTCATCCCTAGTAGGTGCTATGTAAGACATTTCTGCATTGTTTACAAGCTGTGTATATAAACTTTTATATCGTTTACTTTGTATATATACTATCTATACAACTATAAGGATTCTCAAGAAAGATAGAATCAATGGGAACTAGAGACAGGGATATATGTGAGAAAATTTCTTGTGGGATGGGCTCATGCAGCTATAAAGAAAGGCTAAGCATTTGCAGTCAACCATCTGCTAGCTGTTGAACCAGGGAAGCCACTGGTATAATTTTATATCAGTCCAAAGGCCTGAGAATTGGGGGACCAATGGTATAAGCTTTGGTGAGAGTCTGGAAACCTGAAACCAGGTGCACCAGTGTCTAGGAGCAGGGGAAGATGGGTGTCTCAGGAAGAAAGCAAATTCTTCCCCTTTGCCTTTTGTTCTCTGAGGGCCTTCATTGATTGACTAGATCAATACGGATAATTTTCTTTATTTGGCCCACCAATTAAAATACGAAGAAGCTTCCCAGGCTTCAGTGGATGGCCCTGTACCCACGCACATATTGTCAACACTAAGTGGACTCTGGGTTTTAAGAAAGAGTAAATCAAACTGGGGAAGAAACGGGACATGGTGGAGCATGTCTTTAGTCCCAGAACTTGGGAGGCAGATGCAGGCAGATTTCTGTGAGTTCAAGCACAGCCTGGTCTACATAGCAAGATCTAGGCCAGCTAGGGCTACATTGAAACCCTGTCTCAAAAGCCCCCCCTCCCCCCCAAAAAAGAAAATGTGGGAGGAAGTAGGGGAAAGCTATTCGAGGACTGGGCAGGGGGAGTAGGGTAAATTTGATCAAACCCATTGTAGGCACACATGAAATTCTCAAACAATAATTTTTAAAGAATGTTAATGTCTTGCAGGAACTCTCACAGACACATCTAGTAGTAATAGTTTGATTGGTTAAGTGAAGTAGGAGCATAAAATTAACATTACAACAGTTATATAATTCGTGAACATAAAGATAAATGCCATGACATATTCATAGCTCTCTGAGTTTATTTTTAATCTGTTTTCATGTATATATATATGTATATATGTGTGTGTGTATGTGAATGCATGAGCATATTTGTATGTCTGCAGGTGAACGTGTGTGTGTGCATTCATGCAGAGAACAGAGATATCATTCTTCCCTGTATACCCTGTTTTTTTTTTTTGAGACCAGGTCTGTAATTGGCCTGGAACTCTCATCAAGTAGGTTCAGGAGCCCAGGAACTGGCCTATCTGTGCTTTCCTAACACTGGTATTATAAGTTTATGCCACCACATTTGGATTTTTTATGTGAATTTGAAGGATCCAACTCAGTTCCTCATGCTTGTGTGGCAAGCAGTCTATCTTCCCAGTCCACTCTTTGTGTTTAGACTGAAATAATCCTTCTTGAGTCTTTGTTTCTATTTTACAAAGCACACTATATGATAGCTCAAGAAACAGATTACATGTGACATAGCAGCACCTCTTTATAGGCCTTCAGAAAGATTCCTAAAGACAAGGATATTTAAGGAAGAGTTCCTGAATGACTTGAGTTCTATCTGAAAAAGAACAGAGTATTTGCTTATACCATCATAGTTTTTTGATCCTGCTTTAGTTACCTCCAATGTCAAATGCAGTAGTTAGAGAGTAGTAGTTCAATAACTGTACAATGGACAAATAGATGAGTCTTGTAGAATGTGATCCTCCATGCATAAAAAGCCCACCCTCTCCATCAGATCATCTGTGTCTGCTTACAAGAAATCAACACAACTGGGCTTGTTAACTGTGGACATTCCCTCATAGAAAGAGGTGGTAGGTGAACTTTGTATTGGGGATCTTATGAAGAAGAGGTAGACATTGCTTATGTCTCCCCATAGAAGGAATTTTCACAAAGAAAGTAGACATTCCAGCCTGTAGCCCAAATACAGCCTAGCCTTATCTAATACTGCAGCTGACCTATGGACTTTCCTATCCCCTAACACACACACACACACACACACACACACACACACACACTCACACACTCACATACACACGACTCACCTGCATCCTGTTTCACAGAAAAATAGACTGAAGTTCCCATAATATAGTTTTAGTTAAATCATGTCTGTTATTGTTATTTTCAGTTGTTGTTAATTGGCATAAGAAAACTATTCTGGAACGCAAAGATGTTCATGTAACTTAAGTGCGTAACAGAATAGAGTCCCTAGTTCCTCTCACTGGCCACTGGTGGCTTGCTTGGCATAAACAAACTTAATGATCTAAAAGGAACTTGTAGTTGCCTTGATTTTGGAAATCTAAGAACTGATACTATAGGTAGCATTCCTTCCCCTACCTTATCAAAGCCAGAACATTTCAGATGTTTCTGATGCCCTCATTATGTGAGGCAATGAGCTCAGGTCATCAGGGCAACTTGGAAGAAGCCCTGGAAGGGATTTGAGCAGGTGAGTCATTGGCTTGTGAGCAGAGGTTTTATTGTGGATACACCTGAAAAATTGGAATGCGAGACCTACTGTTGAGCTCAAGGAGATAAGTGTTTGTGAATGAGTCCCTTTTACTCTGCAGGCTGCTAATGCCCCAACTCTTGAGCTAAGTTTCTGTTTAACTCACAGCAGATCATTTAGGTAGTAATTATTTAGTGCTGGTTTGTTTTTGCTTCAGTCAAATGTTTTATTTTTGTTCTTATGCTATTTGGCTCTAATTGATAATACAATTTTTACCTTCCTTCTAATATATATTTATAAAATGGTAATCCTGTATTATACCGTATGAAATGTTACAGATAAAAAGAAAAGCAGAAAAGTTATATATTGAACACCCCATGACTGGAAGTGTAGCTCAGTTTGTAGAGTACTAGCCTAGCATGTGTGAAGCCTTCAGTTTGATCAGCACCACATAACAATCTAAACCCTAACCCTACTCTTAATCTTAAACTAGCATTCAGGAAGTAGAGGCAAGAGGACTAGACATTCAAGGTCTGTCTCAGCTACAAAGCACATTTGACTCCAACGTGAGATACATGAGAGTCTATTCTTTAATTTTTATTTTTGTGTATGAGTGTATTGCCTACATGTAAGTGTACCTGTGTTGTGCATTGCACAAGGAGGACAGAAGAGGGTACCATATCTCCTAGAACTGAGTTACAGATGGTTGTTAACTACCATGTGGATGCTGGGAATCAAACCCAGGTCCTCTACAAGAGCAGCCAGCGCTCTTAACTGCTGAGCCATCTCTCCAGCACCCCTAGACTCTATTTTTAAAATTATTTTAAAGATATGAAATGCCTACATAAATACACACATAAACTTATTCTACAAAACAATTATATATAATTATATTCAATGATGTCTACTTTGAGGAAAACATACAGGGTAGCTTAGAAACATATTAACTGGAAAGTCAAACTCATACAGTGCCAATGTGGGAGAAGTGTCAAGGCAAGCTTGTCCTAAGAATGTAAGAGTGAGAAAGTTCTACAAAGATGAAAATATCAAGAAAACCTCTGTCCGTGGCAGAAGGGGATACACACACACACACACACACACACACACACACACACACACACACAACATTGTTGGCGCTCAGTGATAATAATGAGAAATAAGCAGACACACAGACACAACATGGTTGGTGCTCAGTGATAATAATGAGAAATAAGACTGGAGAAACAAAAAGTAGCAGCTCAGGGCAACATTACAGATACTTCTGTCTGTCTTAAGCCCCATGTAAAACCATTGAGTACTTTTCATTGGGAAAGTGCAGTCATATTTGCATTTAAAAATATCACTCTGGGGCTGAAGAGATGGCTCAGCAGTTAAGAGTGCTTGCCACTCTTCCAGAGTGCCCAGGTTTGACTTTGCACCCATTTCAACAGCACACAATCACCTGTAACTCTTAATTCCAGGGGATCAAATGCCCTCTACTGTCCTCCAAAGGCACCTGCAGACACATGGTGTGTGCAAACACACACACACATATACTATATATTATACATATACATTAATCACCCTGGGGCTAGCAAGATGGCTTAATGGGTAAAGGCAATTTCTGCACAAGCCTAACAATCTGAGTTCCATTGCTGGAACACACATAAAGGCGGAAGAAGAGAAATGACTCCACAAAGTTGGCCTCTGCTCTCCACCAGTACATCATGGCATGTGCACAAATACATACACATCATGCACATACATACAGGAGAGTAATAAACTTGTAAAAATATATCACCTTAGCTGTAATAGGAAAAGTGATTTGAAGTGGGCAAAGTAAGTTTTGGGAAAATACTTAGTACTTCACTGTTCTCAGAGTAAAAGAAAATTTTGGCTGAAGAAAATATAGCATAAGGGATTTTGTAAAGAGATATGTGTCGGGCAGAGGAAGCATCCCTTTGAGTTGATGGTCAGGATGGTCCAAGAGTCTCCCAAAAGAACACAGGCTATTGTCACAGCCATTGATTGCCTCCCTGAACTTTAAGGTGAGACTCTATTGCTGAAAACACAACATACTCTGACACAAGACTTGGAGTATTCAAGTTGGAACTGAACTGGAAGACTCCTCCCTGAAGACTAGCTCCCACAGTATTAGAAGATACTGTTCAAACTGCCAAGGGGTAAAAACAAATCAATGATCTTATCCAGTTAGAAAATCTATAAATGACAGCAATGACCAACCCAGGAAATAATCTCTATTTCTGCAGTAGCGGCACTTCTTTCGTAAAAACTTATTTTTATTTTATTTTATTTTATGTGTGTGAATGTATTGCCTGAATGTATGTAACTGCACCTGTCATGCAGTGTCTGTGGAGGTCAGAATAGGGCATTGGATCCCCTGGAAACGGAGTTACAGATGGTTGTTAGCCACCCTGTAGGTGCTGAGAACTGAACCCAGGTCCTCTGCAAGAGCAGCCAATGCTCTTAACTGCTGAGTCATCTCTCCAGCCCTGACACTTCTATCTTGGGGGTAATTAATAGTTGTGTAATTGGACTTAATGCCCATTCTGTGGGAGGAAACATGTCAGGTACTATAAACATAGCCAAATAAACATGAATGGAGATGGCATAAACCTTAGGGAAAACCTACCTTTGTCACATCCCTAGACTGATACAAATAATACTATATTCTTTTTTTTTTTTTGGTCTTTTTCAGAAAGGTGTTCCCTATAGCCCCAGCTGTCCTAGAACTCACTATGTAGACCAGGCTGACCTTGAACTCACAGAGATCTGCCTGCCTCTGCCTCCTGAGTGCTGGGATTAAAGGCGTGTGCCACCACGCCGGGCCCGTAATACTACATTCTAAGTATGTATGCTTATAGCTACAAACAGTTGTACCTCTCACCAGTCATCAAAGAGGCTTCTTATTGCAACAGTAGGAGACTATTGAAAAGTTCCACAATTGGTCAAATGCAGAGAATAAGTGTCTGTGAGGTGCACAGCCCTAAGTGACATCTGCAGTGCAACCTCTATACCTGAGGCTCAGGGAATACAGTGGAACAAGGAAAGGAAGGAATATTAATACATCTCTCAACTCACATCAGCAATGCTTCTTCAGGCTCAGATGGTGCTTAACCTAGAAAATCACAACTGGCCAAGGTGCAGAGAATAAGAGACTGCAGAGTGCTTATCCTTGACTAGGACATGTATACCAAACCTCTGCCACCCAAGTCTCAGGAATCATTATGGAATATGGAGGGAAAAGACAGTAATATCCACAGGTGGTTGAGGACCACAAGGAAAGAGGGTTTCCCAGAAAGTTTGGACATTACATATGTGAACTCACAGCAATGATAGCAGCATGCACAAGACCCATGCAAGCTCAAGCCAGATAAAATCCCAGCACAGAAGTGGGAAAATTGGTTAGAAGCCCCAACCTTAGCTGAGGAACTATTGGGTAATGATAGCTGCAGGGATAGAGAGAGTTGACTTAAGGGTGTGGTTCTAGATAGGTTACCCAGACTCCAGTGGATTAATCCACACTGAAGGACATTTGGGGATACAACTTTGACTTGGTAAACTATAATATATATGACAGAGTACATGAAATCTGGCAGAGGGACTACAAGAAGAGTGCAGGGAAGGGAGGGGTCTAAATATGATAAAAATATATTGTATGAGATTCACAAAAATTCAATAAAAATTTTAAGAAGAGGTGATAAAACCACAGGACCAAAAAATCACAAGGACCTATTGTCACTCTGCAGACTGAGGGATAAGGAGAGAGTCCTAGGAGAGATCACATGGCTCTCTTAGGGCACTCTCCCCTGAAGAGTGGGGCAGACATATCCCTCACCTAGAGCTGAAACTCAAGCACATAGAATGCACACCAATAGTACTTACCTCATAAAATTATTGAATTTTGATTTTCCTAAGGTATTTGCTTGATGATGGAGTCATACTTCAATCTAGCCCTTGGGCATTAACACAGATAATTTTCCATTGCCTGTAATTTTTCCTGGGTTTCTGTGTTTACTGTATTTCTCACAGTAGCACCCAAACTGATCCTTTAGCAAATGTTACTCTATGATCTCAACTCCTCTGTGATGTCCTGTGCTTGTAGTCTGGCTGTGGCCTGGAAGGATGGTATGAATTGGTTTCCCCTCTTTGAGGACTGTTATCAGTGAAGTTCTTAATATAACCTCACTTTGCAGTAACACCACACTGGCCATTTTTGAAGACCTTACTTTTCCTAATATTCAGTAGTAGTTTAGAATTATTGGTCTGTGTTGTGGTCAACAGTTCTTGCTTGTTGCTGTAATCAACTAAGAAACAAATCTCTGAATGGGTCTGTGATAGCATTTCCAGAACAAATTAATTGAGGGGAGAGGGTCTCCTCCAAAGTGGGTGGCCCCTTCTGGCAGCCCAGATATAAAGAGGTACAAGGGAAACTCAGTGCTTGCTGCCTTTTGTCCTTGCGGGTGAGCATCTATCTTATTGCCGCTGCTGCTCCTGCCATCCTCTGATGCCATTAGAACCCAGATTCATATGTTTTCCAGTGTTCACTGAAGAACAGAAGTTCTTTAGAAATCCTTTCAGTGCCATATTGTAACTGCCAAGGAATCTAACCCTACGAACTAAGCCACTGCTCGTTCTCAGCCTCTCCAGTGTACAGATAGCCATTGTTGGACAACCATTATATACCATGTAAGTCAATATAATAAACCCCATTTTATAATATATATTCATCGTAATCCCAATATAAACTGTGAACTCTAAGCCACATGACTATGTAGGCACATCTTTATTAGATTCTGCTGGTTCTGTTCCTCTAGAGAATGCTGACCAACACATTTCTCTAATGAGATCCCTTGTATCTGTCCAGATTGTCTTCTGGCATCTTTCTAAGTTATCATGCCCCAGAATCAAAAGCCTTTGATTCACCTCTTGCACCAGCACCAACATTACAAATCCAGAAACACTAACTTCTTACTCAGAATTCATGACGTGAAATAAATAAATGTATAATGCATGTTTCAATGACAGAGAACACTTCGCCAATCAAACTGGACCATAGATTCACCTGCCCTTAGCACCAATTCAGGATGTGAAGAAATAACCGAGTATTTTTTTAAGATGAATTGGTAGTACATGGTTGGCTACGTACGCTCTCTGATCCATAGGATTCTGAGCTTTGGGGTACTCCATTTTTTATTGACAAAAGAAAGACACTATTGAAAACAAACATTTCATTGAAAGGAACTACATCTGGGAGTTAGTGACCCCATGTTTTACACAGAACTAGTCACATAGTAGATAATCAATAAACCCTTGTCTAAAGATTGTGCTTGTCATCATGATTTTATCTCAGCTCCTATGAGTAAAGTTTTGCCAGAGGTCATCACAGAGTCCAAAGGAAGACAAGAGACAAAGCACTACATCAAATCAGTGAAAGGAGAAATGTTGATCAAGGTATACTGCCTCAAGTAAACACTTTAAAGGCAAAATGATATGGTACTGAGAGGAAAGCATTAAAAAGTGAAGTTTGGGAAACATCACTGCTTTGGTATAATTACTTTTAAGTAATATCCACACGTTTTAAAGACAGGACAGCAGCTGTGATGGACAGCTTGTTTGTGTCCCTATCAAATACACATTATGATCCTTTCCAAGGAGATGCTACGAGGTGGAGTCTTCAAGAAGAGACAAGGTCATAGGGCAAAACCATCATAAAAGGACCCATGTCTGTAATGGTTTACAGCTTGAATAGCCCCCAGAGGCCCATGAATATTCCAGCCTGCGGTCAAACCTTTAGGAGGTGGACCCTGGTCAGAGTATGATAGGTTTTTAGGGGTGTGCCCTTGAAGTGCATATTGGGATCTCTCTCTCTCTCTCTCTCGCTCTCTCACTCTCTTGCTCTCTCACTCTCTCGCTCTCTCGCTCTCTCGCTCTCTCCTCTCTCACTCTCTCCTCCCTGCCACCTCACACTCTTGCTGCCATGTCTTTCCCATCTTTATTGACAAATGTAAACCAAAATAAATACTTTTCTCCTCCAAGTTGCTTTTTGCCAGGGCATTCTATCACAACAGCAGAAAAGTAGCTAATACATGTAGGACATAACCTTTTGCTTTTTAAGTTAATTAGTCTATGGTATATTTGTTATGATAGCCTGAAGGAACTAGGACAGCACATACAGGTGTTTTTATGTATTATTTATGTTGTTTCACTTACAGAAATAATGCTCAAGCTATCAGATGAAAGATTCTTTTGTGATTTCTGATCCTCCAGTTACCTTTAGGAATCTAAGCAGAACTTATGAAATGGAAAAAATCCTATAAAAGTATAAGGAAAGGGTGGCTCAGTTGTAAAGTGCTTGTCAAGCAAGCATGAGGACCTGAGTTCTGATCTCCAGCAGTGACATAAAAAATTCAGATATAGTGCTGTATGTCTGTAACCCCTGCACTGGGGAGGAGGAGAAGAGTGGATCCCCTAACTGGGTAGTCAGCCTAGATGAAGTTCCAGGTTCAATGAGAGAGATGTCCTCAAATCACTAAAGCAGCCTCATCAAAGAGTTTGTTTATTCAGTGGATGGCTGTTAACAGTCTTGGAACTGGTTAAAGTGAAGAAGTGATTGCAGAGTGCTCCGACCTAGCTGGTATGTCTGCATCACAACCTCCACCCCCACCCAGGGAACATTGTTCAAGCAAGGGCAGAAAGATGGTAAGAGCTAGAGTTTAGGGACGATTGCTTCGAAATAATGTCTTTTTGGACACAATAAGGCTGCTTCCCTCATGAACTCGGCAGCTGTGGTAGCTGGCACAAGACCTGCACAATGTCAAGTCAGTAAACACTTGAGCATGGAGAGAAAAGAGGCTCTTGAGGTCCCACCTCTAGCTGAGGAGCTATTGACAGTTGATGGCAACATGGTGTGGAGGATCAGCTTTCTTCAGGTGGGCTCATGGTAGGCTACCCGTGCTTCAGCAGATTGGCCTACACCCATTCACACACAGGTAGCACTAATTGGATTCAGTGAACTATTTTTTTAAAAAAGAAGATACAAAGTTCAGAGGCGGATGTGGAGTGCTCAAAGGAAGTGGAGGGAGGGAGGGAAAGGGTGGATACGATGTAAATACAATGCATTCATGTATGAAATTACAAAGAATGAATAAAACTACTTTTTGAAAGTAAGGTAGGAAATGATTGAAGAAGATACCCATCAGGTAATCTCTATCCTACACATGCATGAGCCCACACAAACATGTACACACACACACACACAAAACATACAACACACACACACAAAACATACAACACACACACAAAACATACAACACACACACACAAAAAAAACATACAACACACACACAAAACACACAACACACACACACAAAACATACAACACACACACACAAAACATACAACACACACACACACACAAAACATACAACACACACACACACAAAACATACAACACACACACACACAAAACATACAACACACACACACACAAAACATACAACACACACACACACAAAACATACAACACACACACACACAAAACATACAACACACACACACACAAAACATACAACACACACACACACAAAACATACAACACACACACACAAAACATACAACACACACACAAAACATACAACACACACACACAAAAAAAACATACAACACACACACAAAACACACAACACACACACACAAAACATACAACACACACACACAAAACATACAACACACACACACACACACACACACAAGCTCAAAGAACATTTATCTTCTTGTCTGTTGTGTATTTGCCCTCAAATCTCAATGGAAAAAGGAAGCAAAACTAACAAGGTCCACTTCCTGATTAATGATACATTAGTGATTTCTTCCAACAATATAACAGATGTTGAAAAATGTAACCTGAGCCCAGTAGGTCAGTTGTCCCCTTGGCTGGTACACTAGCTAGAGCCTCAGAAAGAATGAATAAGCAGTGTTCACAATTCTATTACTATCATGGTTTGCCAAGAACATCCCTCTCCGGTAATAAAATACGGCTTTGTTTTCAGTGTCAGGCATGATTAAGCTAAACGTGCAAAGATTCCTAACCTTATTGATTTCCTTACATCACAATCATATTTCTCATACTTCTCCGCACCTGCACAGGCCTAAATAGAAGGAGACATTTGAAAGAGCGGTGGCTGTTTTGAAATCAAAGACAGTACAGGAAAAGAGATGTGCAGTCACACCTCATGGTAAAGATAGGATGGTGAAGGATATTAGCAAGATGCATGAGTTTGCCTTTTTCTCAAATTTGACAGTTTGCCAAATAAAGACAATCTGATGGAGATGAACATAAATCCACAGAGCTGGAACAGTCCAGGGAAAAGTTTGATCAACTGCTTTCACCTTAAAAGTAAAACATGGAGGCTGGGGAGAGGGCTCAGTGGTAGAACAATTGCTACACAAACAAGAGGAAGTGAGTTTGAATATCTATAACCCCCAAAAAGGTGGGTGTCAGAGTTGCATCTGTAACTGCAGCACTGGAGGAGGCAGAGATAGACAAATCCTGGGAACTTACTGATTAGCCATTCTAGCCAAAACTGTGAGCTCCAGGGTCAGTGAGAGACCCTGTCTCAAGGCAGAGAGAGAGACAGAGGAAAACATCTAATGTCCACTTTTGGCCTCCACATGTGCATATATATGTAAGTACCCTTGCAACATGTACCATAAGTGCGCACTTAAAAATAAATGAGAAATGGTGTTTAGTATGTTGATAATCTCTTCAACTGGTTTTGAGATTGATACTGGTTCTCATCATGTCTAATCCTCTGCTTCCTTGTCTCCTCAATGGATATTTTGATTGCTCATAAAATTGTTTCTGGAATGTCATGTTTATGTGCATGTGAAATTGCATGGTATGATGCTTTCCATGTAGATCACAGCTGTACTTATACTACACTGAATATACACTTTCCTCCAGCATCTTTATTAGGATACCACCTCATGAGGCACTGTGATAAAGCACATGGCCAGGGCAACTTAAAAAATTGTTTATTTGGGCTTATGGTTCCAGAGAAATAAGAATCAATCATGAGGAATCATAGCAGCAGAGGTAGCTTTCACAGAAGGCTCAGAGATTATGTCTCCAAGAGAAAAAAAGAAGCAGAGACAACAACTGAAGTGGGGCGAGGCTATGAACTCTGCCTGCCTCTAGTGATGCCTTTCCTCCAGCAAGGCTCCTCCTCCTAAAGGTTCCATGACTGTCCCCAAACAGTGCCACCAAAAGTGTTCAAAGAGGGGGTATATCTCCTCAAACCACCACAGGCATCAAAAATCAAATATATAATATACAAACACATATTATCCACAATGATACTTTGAATACCTTAAGGGATTTTTTTAAGATAATTACTACCCTTGATAAAACGTAGTTTTGCAATATGAACACATTGCGTTAATGCACTAACACCTATGCACATTAGTTTAACATATCCTGCTTTCAAATATAGTAATCAAGAAATACCAGAATTTCTGGAGTATAGAAAGTTAACACATGAAGGAAGAACTCAAAGCTGAGAGGGCTTTAGCAATACCCCAGAGAACGCTCCATACACATTGAATACGACACCCCTCCCAGCAGACTATGATGAACTCAACATCCTTGTGCAGAGCTCAGAGGAGTTATCAGGTGCCCACCTCCATCGCACTCAACCTCATCCTCTTGAGACAGCCTCTCATACTTAACAGGACAGTTGCCATTTTTTCCTAGGATGGCAGCCAGTCCCAGGGATCCTCTTGTCATTGCCTCCTGCAACCCCCAGTGCTGGGATTATAGGCATGTAGCCATGCATGACTTTTCCTGTGGATGCTGGGGATCTGAACTCAGGTCTTCATGCTTGCTCAGCAACTCTTACCACAGAGTCATTTCTTCAGCCTCATACAAATAGCCCGATTGACAAAGCTTCAAGGAGACAGGCTAATAGCATCATGAATGTGATTTTTACAGACCAGCTTCAACATTCTGTCCTGGAGGCATCTTCCATGTCTCCACATATGCACAGTTCATCCAATCTGTATCATGAGGAAGGAACCCTCTGTACCTCGTGCCAGGAATATGGAGTCCTTCCCTGTCCAGGAGGTCTCATTCATGACTACCAAGGTCAAGCCAGGCCATTAATAGTTCTCTTTGACTCTGAGATACCCAGATTGTCCTCTCTGACACCCCTATTTCTCTTTAACTCAAACTTATCATTTCCTTGAAGGTTTCTTTATGGTAAAGCACAGATTTAACCTATGTTTCTTGAAAACTCCTGCATGTCATTTTCTATATCAACATTTGATAAAGAATATTTTTATAAAATTTTAATTCCATGAGGTGTTCAGTAAACAAGGAGCCCCATTATAAATATATGCAAAATGACACATCCTGACCTTGTGCCAGAAACTCCTGTTCTTCCTCAGTTAAAGTTACAAAGACTTTGTCCCCAATCAGAAGGCAATTACAAATTATTTTTCTCAATTTTTTCTTAAACAGAGTCAATGTGTTTTTATTCTTTCAATTCTAATTACCAAGGGTCTATAGTATTTGTATTAGTCACTTTTCTGTTGCTTTGATAGAAACACTGACCCAAGCAATTTATAGAAGGAAGAGTTTATTTGAGTTCATGGTTCCAGGGGAATTACAGTCTGTCATGGCAGGGAGGCATGGTGGCTGGAGGTGGCTGGAGCAGAAGCAGCAGAAGCTAAGCTCTCACATCATCATATAGGCACAGGAAGTAAGAAAGAGCAACTAGAGATCTGGCAAGGCTTAAGAACTCTCTAAGCCCACCCTCAGTGACATGCTTCCTCCAGGATAGCCACACCTTCTAAAACCTCCCAAAACAGCGCCATCATCTGGGGACAAAATGTCCAAACTCTTGGAGCCTATGGGGGACATTTTCATTCAAACCACTATAGTATTATTATAGAATTGTGCTCTGAAGCTTTAGGAGTCTCTGGACTGCTGTGGTCAGGGGAAGATAGCTCAGTTGGTAAAGTGCTTGCCTTGAAAGCATGAGAACCAAATTCTATCACCATAACCCATATAAAGAAAATCCAAACATGGATGTACACACTTTTCATCTTATCACTGAGAAGGTAGACACTGGTGAATGGATCCCTAGGGCTCACTAGCCAGCCAGCCTAAACTATTTGGCCAGTTATGGGTCAATGAAAGACCCTACATCAAAAGCAAGGTAGCAAACTACCTCTGAGATTCTTCTCAATCCTCTATCTGTACCCACAGGCACATATATATTTCCAGACTGTCATTTGAGATATGTCATCTCAGGTGAGATGGACTAGAGTTGTGGGTGGAATGAAGTAGGGATGAGATCACAGTGGTGGAGAAGGAGGACTGGGCTGAATCTCAGGAAGGCATCAGCAACATCTCATACAATGTGGGTTGCTGTGAACGCATCTGGCAACAGTGATGTTGCAATAACTTCCACAGAGTTCTCATCCAAGAAAGATCTAGCCTTTCCCTGCTTTCTCTTCTCCCCACACAGGCTCATCCTCCCCCACATATGCATGAAACACATCTCCTAGACACTGAAAGCTGGGCTCTGTGAGCCATGATGAAGGTCACAAAGGACTAATGGGTCCATGGAAAGATGAGAGAAATAGAACTATCAACATTCTTGGTGGCACTGTTGGGATCCTACACAGATTCCATTTATAAAGCTGATGCCCCAGCCCTCAGCTGCTCTGAGTATTGCATGTCTTTGCCTCCCAGCTACTTTTTTTTGCAGTCTATTACCACCCATGAGTGAAGAGCTAACTTCATAGTTGTCTCTTTAGAACCCTTCTTCCTTCTCCCACATAGCACCCTGGATAATGTATGACTGTCACCGGGGTACAGAAATTCAGCCCTTTTAACACTTTGAAGAAGAACCAATGTTGTGATTCATGACATGTACTGGAGTATCCTGAGTACCAGACTGAAGCTGGCCTCAGCAGGGATCAGATCTTCACCCTACTTCATCCCTGTCCTGCCACTCTTACATCCTTTCTTCCATGACAACCTGCTCAGCAATCCACAGACACCTCAATTCCTATCTCTATCTAAACAGCCCCACTGAAGACAGCCCTGATGGTACAGACGTCTCAGTTCTCTTCAAACTCAGACTTTTTAAACATAATTTTCATGGCCCTCACTTTCTTCTTTCTGTGTCATATATTTTCTTTAATTTCCATCCCTATTTATAGATGAATGTTTATTGTGTTAAGGAACTCTTCCTAGCTCCATAGGACAGAAACATTTGACAGCATTTCCCCTTTTCACAGATTACCCCAGTTCTGTTGATCATAGAATTATTCAGAAAAGACATTCTTATGTATAAAGACTATAAACCAAGAGTATAACCCTTGATGTTTTGGTTGTTGGCCTTAGCCTTTAACATCTAAGCTAGGACTCTCTCTTTTGAATCTGTTGACCAGAGGTCCCATAGACCCTCAAACACTTCTGGCTATTGTCTCTGTTCTTGGTTACCCACCAGAACTTGATGGTAAGACCCTATCACTAAAGATGCTATAAACAGGATCTATAGAACAAAGAGAAATAAAACTGGTATTGATTTCTAAGGTTCATCTCCACTGAAAGCTTTCACAGTGCTAGAAGGTGCTACGTATGCTGCAGGAGTTAATCGTTAACCTTACCCAGCTGTCAATGCTGTGTGCTTCAACAACAACAAGCATGACAAGATATGACCTCTGGTGCAATAGTGGCACAGATATTATGGAAGTAATCAACCACTCTAATTGGTGTTAAAGTCCATTTCATAAGATGGAGCTTATATCAGGCCTAGGAACCAGTGACTAGACAAGCCATGGGTCATTGGGTAGAGCTTAATACTATTATTATGCTAAATAGATATAATGTTAGAGCAACTCCTAATGGCTTATTGTTATACCCATAGAATAATGCATCACTCAACTCTCTACAAAGAAGCTTCCTTATGCAGCAGATGGTTAGTGACACAGCAAATCAATACTGGCAATATTCAGGGAAGAAGAGACTGCAGAGTGACTATACTTAACTGGACACCTATATGAAATATCTACCTCCAAAGGCTCAGGGGTCATACAAGAGGTGGCAGAAAGATTTTACAGGCCAGCGGTAGTACATGACCACAAGGAAGTAGAGTTTTCCAGACAGTCAGGAAGTTTCTTATATGAATTCACAACAATGGTGACAACATGTAAGCTCAAGCCAGAAAAAAAATCTCAAAACTGGCATTGGGGAAGAAGGTAAGAAACCCCAACCCCGTGTGAAGAACTATTGCCAACAGATGGCTGCTGGGAAGGGGAGAGTCAATCTCCTCCCAGGATGTGACACTTAGTAGGTTAACGAGGCCCCAATTGATGGACCCACACTGAAGGGCACTTGGGGGACACAAATTTGACTCTATAGGACTCAGTACACACATACATACACACACACACACACACACATATATGTATCTGGGTGTATTTTTGTATCTGTGTGTCTTTGGGTCTGTGCTGCATGTATTAGAGTACATGAAATTGGCAATAAGTAGTAATGGGAGTGCAGATGTGGAAGAGATTTAAATACGGTCAAAAATATTGTATGAAATTCCTAAAAATTTAGTTTTAAAAATAAATTGAAAAGAAACCCATGACTCCTTTTCAAACAAACAACCAAACAACAACAATAAGCCAAAGAAATCTACAGTTGAATAATAATAGTAATAATAATTAATAATAATCATAATAATAATAGTAGATAAATAAAGAACTCCTGGTCAGCATCTCCTGTCCTAGCACTGGTATTATAGGAGTGGGCCCCCTGCCCCAATTCTGGTATGACAGATGTGCATTCCCATGCCCAGCTCCTAGTGCTGGTATCAAAGGTACATGTGCAATGCCCAGCTCCCAGTTCCATCTTGTGTCCCAGTATTGGTATTACAGATGTGCATCCCCATGTCTGGCCTTTTATGTGGGTTTGGGGGCTGCAAACTCAGTTCTTCATGATTTCGGGGAAATCACTTTGAGCCATCTCCCTAGCACCATGGTGCTTATTTTTTAACCATTGCATTTTCTGCATCACTCAATGAAGATCTATATTTTCCTTTAGCCTTCTCTGCTGTAGCTACTGCCACTTTCCAGCAATTTCTGCAGACAAAGCAGCAGTGTTCACGCAGTCTGTCTTTTATCTTTAGACAACCTCCCTTATGAAGCAAGCTCTATGAATGCATTGTGCCCAAATCAGGGGTCATCTGTGTGCTACTTCCATCATTTCCTCACCCCACATTTATTCAGCAACTATCTACTGGGCTTCTCCAATGTGTCCTGGTCCAAATAAATATTGAGAAAAACACACTTACCAGCATTTCATAAATTCCCTCTGAGATAAAGAAGTTTTAAATAATTTGATGATAGTTCCAGTGCTTAATTTTATTTACTCTGCATTTTTATCATCCATAAATATTATTAAGTGATGATTAGCTGCTTTGTTCCTAACCAGGGAAATCGAATTTCATGAGCTACTGATGAGATTGATTGTTCTAAGGAAAGAACATTGCTCTGTGTTTTCAGTAGGTATTTTTCCCCTTTTTCTTGGTAGTTGTATTTTGCAAGGGTAATATATGTATACTTGGAAAGATTTAAGGATGTGAGTGTTTTTATAATAACCCCACTACAATACATGAAGTAGAATGTGAAATGACTTCACCTAAGTCCCATAAGTGAGCAAGTAAGGATATAGTTTGTAGACTTCCAAAACAAATCCTTCAGTTGCCTGATATTCTTGAAGCAAACATACCATCTTAATGTCCATAAACATATAAATAAGGAACACACTGAGGAAGCTATGCACAATGAAAACATATAACATAGGCAATGTCTCTGTGATATGGGCCTGGGGAGTAATGACCTGCTATGTTTTAAAGATTTACTTTTATTGTTTTTAAATTATGAGTAAGGGTAGGATGGGGGAAGACAGGTATGTGACTGTCAGTGCAGGTCCATGCAGAGGCCTTGGATATCTCTGGAGCTGGAATTCCATGCCATTGTAGGCCACTGCCACGGATGCAGGGATCTGAACTTGGATGCTCTGCAAGAGCAGTACATGCTCATAACTGCTGAGCCACCTCTCTAACCCTTTGACCTAGAATTCACTATGTAGACCAGGCTGGTCTTGATCTCACAGAACTCTGCCTGTCTCTGCCTCTCAAATGCTGGGATTAAAGGCATGCACCCCAATGCCCAGCTTGTGCTGTTCTGAAGAAAGACCCGCATTTAGAACTGGGCCCTTTACCGCATGCTGACAACTCTATTTAGGACTCTAATTCTGACTCAAGAACTCAGTTTCAAGGCTGGCAAGATGGCTCAGTGGGTAAATGTGATGGCTGATTACCTGAATTTGATCTCTAGAACTCATGTAAAGGTGAAAGGAGAGAATGTGTGTTCTGAGGCTACAAACTCAGATCTTCATACGTTCAGGAAAAAAACACTTTACCAACTGAGCCATCTCCCCAGCCATGTGGTGTTTATTTTTTAACCATTATAATTTTGTCTTAGTTAATGAATATCTATTTTTACCTTTAGTGTTTCCTGCCCTCTGATCACCACACATATGCTATGGCATGAATGCTCTCACCTCTCAACACAATAAGAATAATTATTTTTTCAAATATCTCGGTTTCAGAAATTTCTAATTAAAAATAAACTCAGTCATCTCTAAGTCGCCAGGGTGTACAAGAATGAAAGCATGGGGTGCTATGTTGTCAGGTCTCTGGACCCAACTTACTGTTTATTTTGTTTTTAGTTTTTTTGTTGTTGTTATTGTTGTGGTCTGTTTGAGACAGGGTCTCCCTGTAGCTCAAGAATTTAAAAAAAAAGTATGTTGGGCCAGACATGATGGAACTCACCATTAATCCCAGCACTCAGGAGCAGAGGTAGATGGATCTCTATGAAATCAAGGCCAGCCTTGTTTACACAGTAAATTCCAGTTAGCCTGGGCTACACAGAGACCCTGTCTCAACAATAACCATCACCACTACCAACATATGTGTGTATATGTGTGTGTTATGTATGTATGTACGTATGTATGTATGTATGTATGTATTACATATAATGTATATAAATAATATATATAAAATGTATAGGGGGAGAGCATGTACACATGAGGGTAGATGCCCATGGAGGCCAGAAGACAGTGTCAGACCTCCCGGAGCTGGAGTTACAGGCAGTTGTGAGCCCCCAGATATGAGTGCTGGGAACCAATCTTAAATACTCTGCAAGAGCAGCACATGTTGACTGCTGAGCCATCACTCCCGATACCCAGTTTCCTTTGTAGGTCAATGTATGTGAAGTGAATGACCTTCCTTGGCGAATGCCTAAAGGCCACGATAACAAACACTGACAAAAGTAGCAGAGTGTCACAAGCTCTCTGACGGTGTCTCGCGATGCCGTTATTATCAACAGTTCTTTGATAGTGTCAGCTAGAATGAAGTCAATATAGGGTAAGGCTGGGACTTAAAGGAACTTGGGCACTTCAGTGACAGGCAGAGTTTCCTGACCCTGATTAGTAACCTACCAGGGGAGGCTCTCCTCTCTGGTGACCTCAGTACTTGACGAGTATAAACCTGGTAGGTACTTAACTGAAGAGATTTTTTTTCTTGATTAATAGAAAAATGAGGCAGGGGAGAAGGCTTTGTCAGTGAGGTGCCTGCCATGCAAGGACAAGAATTTGGGTTCAAGCCCCAGAGCCCACATAAAAATACCAGGTGTGTTAGCATGCACCTTAATCCCAGTGCTAGGGAGGTGGAAACAGGTGGATCCCTGGGGCTTTCCAGGGAGTCTCCACAGCCTACTTGATGAGTTCTAGGCCAGGGAAGACAGTACCTCAAAAATAGAAAGTAAGGGGCTGGAGAGATGGCTCAGAGGTTAAGAGCACTGACTGCTCTTGTGGAGGACCTGGGTTTGATTCCCAGCACCCACATGGCTGCTATGAACTGTCATTAACTCCAGTTCCAGGGAAATCTGAAGCCCTCTTCTCACCTCCGCAGCATTGCACGACACGGGTGTAGTCACATACATGCAGGGAATACACTTGTACACATAAAATTAAAATAATAAATAAAATATTTTTAAAAAATAGAAAGTAAAGAGTATCTGAAGGAAGGTACCCAAATTGTCTTCCACACATGCATGAACATTAGTGCACATGTACCCATACACATACACGCACCCAAAGAAACAAGAACACACAGAAAAATATAACAATGACAGTTATACTAATAGAAAAATAAGATCTAGGAGTGACTTTGGAACCCTCCAGGGATAGTAGGCCTTGAATCTGTTTCACAGACAGATCTCCTCAAACAGTGTCTTATGTTAAACTAATAAAAGTAGACTTGCCCAGAGCTCAGGGGACACCCAATTGTACTATTAAAGCTTTGAGTTTGTGGATGGAGAGAGTTCCAGGGGCACAATCTTAGCACCTGAAGGGACTGGAGCAGTCATACAGTTAGACAGTAGCTAAGCTGAAGGCAGAAGTTAGATAGAAAGCCTCCAAGAAAGATCTTTAAGTTATCGAACTATCTACCTAAAAGTCATCAGTTCCAGGCTGGAGGTGTAGCATAGTAGGTAGAATGCTTGCCTGGCGTGCACATTACCCTGGATTCCATCTCTGGTATATGTAAAGTGGCATGGTGGCTGCGCCTGTAATCCCCACACTTGGGAGGTAAAGGTGAGAAGATGAGAAGCTCAAGGCCATCCAGGGCCATATGGCCACTGGGATATATGAGATCCTGTCTTTAAAAATTATCAGTTCAGCTGGTCGTGGTGGCACACATCTTTAATCCCAGCATTCTGGAGGCTGAGGCAGGTGGATCTCTGTGATCTTAAGGCCAGCCTGGTCTACATAGTGAGTTCAAAGCCAGCTGGGGCTACAGGGAGACCCTGTCTCAAAAAGGCCGAAAAAAGAAAAAAAAACATTACCAATTCAGACATTCCATCCTTGAAATTTTGACTAATCTATACTTGAAAATAGATCCTGAGCAACATGGAAAGAAAAACAGAATTTGCCTGTCCAAGGTGGCACACTAGCTAATCTTTATAAAATTCCTATGAGAACAGGCAATGGTTCATATTAAGCCTGGTTATTTTTAAAATTATAAAACCAAAATTTAAATACCATAACTTTTTCATATTTTGTGGAAGGATGAATAGAGCAGATCACAGGCCAACAGCTGACTTGGGAAGCATTGCTCAGAAGCTGAAGCTAGGTCTCAGAAGTCATCCACATTCCCTTTGCCACACTGTCCATAAAAGCACCATGGCTGAACATCCCCTTGGTAGTCTGGCACTGACCTCACCAGGTTCGGGTAGAACTAACCTTTCCTGTCAAGCTTTACCTGGCCCATGACCTTGTACTCAGGCTATTCATGTATCTGGGGCAACTGATCAAATGGTTTTTGGGTTAAATATAGCTTAATGTGCTTTCATTTCAAGACAGTATTTACAATCACATAACAACCTTAGAAATTATGTGCAAATGAGAGATAAAAATATGCGTTTAATGTTGCATAGGCTTTCTCAAAAGCCTTGTTATCATACCGTGAATACAGACTCTGATGTTCACTAGAAGTACAACTGATTCTAACCTAGAAGAAGAAGGAGGAAGAGGGAGAAGAGCCGGCAAGGATGAGGATGGGGAGGAAGAGGAGGAGGAAGCAGAAGAGGGAGACAAGGAGGTGGAGGTGGAGGAGGAAAAGGTGGAAGAAGAGAGACAGGAGGGGGATGGAGGAAGAGGGAGGGGGGCATGAGAGAAGAGATAGGGAAGAAGAGGAAGGAAAAGGAAAGAAAGATAGAAGGAAAGGGGAAAGGAGGAAGGAGAGGAGCAGAGGGAAAGGAAGGTAGACCTTTTCTGAAAGCTTATACTGTTCAACCCCTAAGAATGCAGACAGGACAGGTGGTTCCAAATTTACAACAGAAACTTTTTAAAAATTGCTATGTAATGCGGATCTCACTACATCGATGACAAGGATTCAGAAGGCCCTCAAGTTGGAGAGAACACTTATCTAGGCAATCTGACAGAAATCTGATTGTGCTGTCCATTATCTACAGAAGTTGCTGTGAATATAATATAGGAAGCGGAAAAGTAGTTGAGTGTGGTACACCTTTAAACCCAGCACTCAGGAGGCAGAGGCAGGTGGATCTCTCTCTGTGAAATCAAACCAGCCTGCTCTACCTAGCAAATTCCAGGCTCACTGGAGCTACAGGGAGACCCTGTCTCAAAGCAAATAAAGAAGTGGTAAAGTTGTTTTGTTTCCTTCGCCCTCACCTGTATTCATCAGAAAATGGCTCTGTCCCATTTAATATTTGTTCCTGAAGTATGCTTTTCGAAGCTTAATGTGAAAAGCCAGTTTAAACTGTTTAAAAGCCCACATTCATGTTGCTTTCTTATAATTTGGTAAAGTACAAGCAAAGCATTTGAATAATGAAAGAGAGGTATTTTTCTGCTCAATACTGTATTAACTAAAAGCAAGTCACTAGTATAGTCTGGTTTCCATGGGAACTGAAATACATCAGCTATGGGATAGAAAGCATTTTTCCTAGTGTACATATTTCCTCTTCCTCCTTGAAATATAGTTCTGATTGATGTACAAAGTGTAAAATATAAGTACTAAGGACCAAAGGCTGAGGCTTGCTCATGTTGTACAGAGTTCAGAGAGCTTTGGAAGCAGCTACAACCGAAAAAGGCAAGCTCGTCACACAGGATGAGACAGGAGTCACATGGAAGAATGGATTCTGCAAGGGGAAAGGTGAATGCTTTGATGCATCTAATTCTCTGCTTTGAGATGTGATGATTAAATCTGCACTCCCCATCTCTACCACTATTATCTCTAAGTTGCTTATGAGCCCGTGTAGGTTATAGTATCTTCCTCCCACATCCACTATCTTTATCCAGAGTACAGTTATTCTGATGCTGTGAGCCCCTAGGATAGGAAAAGGGGGGACATAAAAACTCGTTTGAGTTTTTTATGGCTTTTGTCCCTAGAAATAGGCAGTTAAATTTCCTTCTTCTGTGTTTTTTTTTCTTTTTTTTTTTTTGTACCTCAGAGTAAGTTTCCATTTCTCCTAAACATAGGCTGTTTCCCTTGCATGTGGAGGGGTCTCTCTGTACCTATTATACCACAAAGAGCAGAGGAGGTTGGGGTACCCACTCTTACCTCCAGTCAATCATCAGCAATTCAGTTACTTTCATCCTTGTAGACAGAGACAGAGGTCCAATCCTTGCTCTAGAAGGGCATAGAAATACGTTTAGAGCAGTAGAGAAAGGGAGAGAAGGGAATCACCAGGTAGGACACTGTAAACCCAAATAAAAACTTAACTCCTCAGCTCCAGGGATCCCTTTTTACCTAAGATGTCTGTAACTCTTGCCAATAAACTTTCACTTTGTGTTGAGCCACTTTTCTATCTTTTAATTTCTAAACTGAGGGAAAGAGCAAAAGAACATGCCTTCTAGTCACTATCAATTCTAGTGATGATTTTTGTAAAATATTTGCCCTCATAGTAAAGGAATGGACCAGTAACACCACAACAACTGGGAAGGTGGTCAAAATATCTATCTGCTGCAGTGGCAGTCTGACCAAACAAGTCCACCAAGTGATTTTAATGCATGCTAGAAAATCAGATTTCATATTTGTTAAAAAATGAGCTTGTAGGTGATACAGAATGTAATATGAAACTAAGTGATCTTCACCATAGAGGAGAGAATGGCTAGAATCATGTCTCCTCATAGCACCATCAAGAAGAAATATCTTCTTATGGAACCCAAGAAACTTTTAAATAACTTGAAGACCAAGTGGAGATGGAGCAGAGCAATGCATTGAAGAGGGCATTGTGAGGGGTGGTGGCTGAGCAGGATGTGGATTAAGTTCAAAAACAAGAAGAAAAGGAGGGGGTCTGAGAGATAGCATCCTAGGTAAAGTGCTAGCCATGCAAGCATGAGGATCTGAGTTCCATCCCTACAGTCCACATAAGAAGCTAGACATGATGGCACATACTTGTAATGCCAGCATTGGAGAGACAGATAAAGGAGGATCCCTCTAGCCACCCAGCCTAGCTGAAGCACTTATCCCTAGGCCAATGAGAGAACTTTCATCATAAAACAAGATGGGTGATTCCTGAGGAATGACACCCAAGGATGACCTCTGGTATCCACATGTACATGCATACACATGCACATATGCATACTAACAACCAAAAAAAAAGAGAAAGAAGAAGCACCAATAAATAGGAAGTATGTCATAGTTCATTTTGAACTTTCTCTTACAATGCAGTTGGCTTGAAGATAACCCTCTGGCTCCAAAGTGGCACCTAAGCAGACTTTTATTTTTTAATTTTTGAAAAATCACATCCATTTGTTGATAGTTAAGGCTTCCACTCTCCACATCAGGCTTCCATCTCACAGAGTTGGTTCTCTCTGTTTACCATGTGGAACCCAAGAATTGAACTCAGGTCATTAGTTTGACAGCAAGTACCTTTATTCACTGAATCCAGTCCCAAATAAACTTTTAGATAGAACATATTTTTCTTTGAATTTTCCAGGGTGCTTTGTGTGGTAACCACTTGTCAAAGACCAGATTCCTTTATTTGTAACCTAAGTGAGCAAGCAATTTTAGGAAACAAAGTTCCATAATAAATTGTGCCAAAAGCTCTACTTGTAAACCATATCTTCAATAAGTGGCCTAGCTTCCTAAAGTACCCCAATCCTCTCTCCTGGGTTTATTGCAACAGCACACAGATATCCCAATGTCTGCTGCAGGAGACTGGCAAAAGGAAGCTGGGGTAAACACAAAGATGAGGATTCAGAACCTCTAAGGAATTTCTAACATTAAAGTTCTCTCTCATCTCATGATAAATTCAGGCTCTGAATACATGGTTATGGTGTGCACCAAAGGTTATAGATGTAGAGCATTGGGAAATAAGGCTGACCCCAGAGTAAAACTAGAACTCATATTGGAGACTAAATCTCCCATTTCTGTCATGCTGCTTCTCTCTCCTCTCTTCCCCCTTTCCCTACTCACCCTGACCCCTCCTCTTTCCACTGCTCTCATCTTTCCCCACTGTGTGTGTAAGTATACATGTATGAACATATGGGTGCATGTGGAGCCCAGAGGACAACCTCTGGCTTGTTCTTCAGAAGCTGTTCACCTTGTTTTTTGAACCCGGGTCTCTCTCTGGCCTGACACTGGCAAAGAAGGCTATGCTGGGTAGACAGAGAGAACCAAGATCCTCTTGTCTCTGCATCCACAGTGCTGTGATTATAAGTACATGGGACCATGCCTAGCTCTTTGTGGGTTCTGGGAATTGACTTCATGTCCTCATACTTGTGTGGAGCATTTTGATGACTGACCCAGATCCCCAGCCATATGTTTGCCTCTTGCTCTTCAAGGAGCATATAAGAGATCTGTTGTTGAAGATGTTTTTCCTACCTTTCAGCTGATAAGATATCTACCTGACTGTACGGTACATCTTGCTTTTCTGTATCTGCAGCAGCAAGTCAATGTGCTCCATGTTGTTTGGTGAGTAGAACCATGAAACCAGGACCGCTATTATTATGGGGAATGGGGTCCTGCACTCTGATAGGGACTTCAACCTGCCTCTTCTGCTGCCACCATGGAATGAATAAAGAAAAGAAGGATTAGAATGTCCCCAGATCTCACAGTGATCTAATCTAATTCTGCATGTGGATTTTGGAAAGGCCTTTTCCATTCCTCTTTTCATTATCATCTCCTCAATATCTTGTTGATTTTCACGCATTCAAGTTCCTGTTGATGGCTGAGTTTAATGGACCCTCTATAGTGCTGACATACAGGTTGGAGCTGGAGCTCAAGCTAAAGGCATGCAGAGATGTCAAATTTTAAGCTTCTCTGGTTTCAAATGACTGACTAAATCTTTGGAAATAAAGCAGAAGTTGAAAACTGAATTTCATGGTCCTGATGCTGAAATCTAATCCTAGATGGCTTGAAGATGTTTCTAGGATGCAGAACCATAGTGTGAGGAGAGTTTTGGCTTGAAGACTGGTGAGATTGCTTGGTGGTTCATGGCACTTGCTGCTCTTCTAGAGGACCCAAGTTTGGTTTCCAGGTCCCATGCCAGGGGAGGGAGGTCTCAGAGATACCTGTAATTCCAGCTCCAGGGGATCAGACACTTTCTTCTGGCTTCAGCAGGCTGCCTAACACACTTGTGTGTACCCACATTTATATGCACACAGAGTTAAAAATAATAGGTTAGGAGAAGTAAGGTACAGTCTTGCACTTGAATTTAATCTCTTCTCTTCCCTAGTCTTGGTACCCTCACCTGTAGCCTGAGGATAATGAGAATAAATGTCTGCTTTGTAGCACCAATGTAGAAATACATTTTGATCACATTCACCCCCGTTAGCTTTTCTTGTCTCACTGCCACTGAGCCCTTCTTTCCAATTAGTCCCCCTCCTACCTTCATGTCTTTCTTATGGCTCACTGAGTTTTATTAGGGCCACTTACATGAGCATTGGTAAGGTATTATTTACTGGATCATGGGTAACTTACCAATGACTGAAGCACTTAGAGGAGGAAGGGATGAAGGATGGCAAGGTGGAAAGATGTCTTAGGTACCAAGGTAACTTCTTCCTTCAGTATAAGTCATAGAAGACCTAATATTAAAATCTCAGAACAAATTTGTTTAAATAGACTATTAATGTGGTGGTGAATAATTATGTCAATTGATATGGAATTTTTATGTAATTCATCCAATACATCTTGATCATATTTAGGTCCTCTCCCCTATCTGCATCCTATCATATAGCTTCCCCACTGGGTTACATGCACTCTGTCATGTATGCAAAGGCCTATTGAGTCAAGTTTTTTCCCCAAATGTCCCTCTATTTGATTCCATCCACGGGAGCTTTGTAAATCTATCTAGGGCCACTCCCTTAATGAAGACCAATGCTTCCTCAACCAGCACTCATGAAGTGCCAATAGTACATCCAAGGTTGGGCTTCATACCCATTTCCCAACTTCTATGAGTTTGCATGTGTCTTGTATGTGCTGTCACCACTGTTCTAAGTTCATATGTGCAAGTTCCTAGCTACCTACAAAACTCCATTTCCTTCTGGTTAGTTACCACCCCCGCTCTTACAGTCTTTCCACCTCTTCTTCCACAATGCTCCCTGAGCCTGAGTGACAGAGGTTTAATACATAAGTCCTATCCAGGGACACAAAATCTGTAGTCTCTTGTTCTCTGCATTTTGGCCCAGTTGTGACTTTCTTTTTTTTTAAATTTATGTAATAACCACAGGATTAGAAGAAACATTTCATTACACCTTTAACATAATCACCATCTGCTGCATGAGGAAGTTTTCCTGGTGAGAGTTGAGAGAGGCATTAATGTTCTCACTGCTCCTTGCTCTGTTATGTTCCCCAAGCCTTAGATGTAGAGGTTACATTGTAGATGTATCACTTAGGACTGGGCATGTGTATATGGGGCAAGGGTAGGAGGGTTACATACATTTGTGAATGTAGCTGACTGCAGAGGCTAGGATAGGGTATCAGATCCCATGGAACTGGAGTTATAGGCAGTTGTGAGCCCCCTGATGTGGGTACTGGGAACTGAACTCTACTCATGTCTTCTGCAAGATCAGCAAGTACTCTTAACCCTGAACTATCACTCTATACCCTTTTAAGGTCTTTTTGAGCACTAATGTTATTTGATTTTCAATGTATAGGCTAATTCACCTGTAGATACACAATGTTCTTAATATAAAAATATGCTTTATGTAACTCAAAGGACGAAATCATGCCTCCCTTTCCCAAAATACAGGTGTAAGAAGAGCTTATAGCTAGTCATCTAATTAAATTCTTTTTATAACAATTCCAAAGCTCTTCTTTGGTCTATTTTTTTCCTCTTTCATTCTTCTTTATTTCAGAAGTCTTGGATATTAAAATATATTTGGTCTGGCAAAGGACTATTTGCAAGAACATAACATAAAAGGACAAGGTAAAGTGAGAGTAGATATGGAACAAAAATGATAACAAAGATTATTTCACATGGAGATGGAAAATAATAATTTCACTGTGAAAGAGCAGCCTTAGAAATTCTGGAACATTCCCTTTCCCTTTCTTCTTGCCCCTTCTCCTGCCTCCTCTTTTCTTCCCCTCCCCACTCTTTCTGCTTTCCCTTCCCCTTCCTCCCTTTCCCCCCTTGTCCCTTCCTTCCCTTTCCCCCTCTTTGTCCTTCTCTCCTCCTCCTCCTCCTCTTCATTTTCTTCATGTTCTTTACCATCCTTCTTCTACTTCTTGGCCTTCTTTTTCCTTCCTCTCATTGGTTCCATTCTCCTTCTTCTCCCTTTCCACCTTAAAAGGTATCAAAAGAATGGAACACAGCATCTCATTGAGCCAGCTAATGCTCAGCTGATGTCTCTCATCCTATGCATACCTGTCTATAATGGATTCTCTGCAACAGTGTTGGAGGCTAGTCAAGATACATGCTGGCCTCAATGAAGAACTGCTTCCAAGCAGTTCATACCTGTCTATAATGGATTCTCTGCAACAGTGTTGGAGGCTAGTCAGAGATACATGCTGGCCTCAATGAAGAACTGCTTCCAAGCAGTCCCTGTCCCTTGCCAAGGAGAAACCTGTCCATGACTGCTGCCAGCACATCTGCAAAGAATCCATAACTCAGTACTATAAGGATTTGTGCTTTGCTGGTGGAGAATTCATGCATTAAGAAAGCGCTGGATAACTGAAATGGGAAAATAATTTAATCTCTTTATTTGCATTACGTTGTGCAAAAAGGGGGTTATTTTCCATTTTCTGTATCTGCTGCACTGTGTCCAGCACTCTTCTACACTGTGTCACAAATACTCCTGTAACAATTTCCCCAGCTTTTCAGATGAGACCAAGGCCTCATCTTGTGCATTTTGAATTCTCTGAAGCACACAACGGTCTCTAAAGCATGAATGACATCACAAGGTACTGTTGCTGTGGAGCCACACTGTTGCAACAAGCAAACATTCATGAAGTCAGCAAGACCTATGTTGTATGTACAGATGGCAAGGAAGGGGAGAAAATGATCTTGGAACACTGAGAATTCAAAGACTCAAAGAATGAAATCAGAAGAAATTTGTCTGTGCCTTACAGGGTGAGGGAGAGACCTTTCCCATAACAACCCTGACAATTTCACTGATGGGAAACTAGCATCAGACATCACTTACTCAGTGAGATCCTCTGATGGCTCATCTTGGTTGTGAATTTGATTGAAGCTGGGTTCAACTAAGAGACACCTCTCTGGACAGATCTGTGAGGCCATTTTCTAGAAAAATTAGCTCAGAGAAGAATGAGTGGGCAGCACCAAATAAAAGAGGCTAAAGGGAAAAGCTGCTGCTTTTGACAGCCTGCCTTCTCCTGGGTGATGGTGAATGCATCTACACTGTTGTTGTTGCTGCTGCTGCTGCTGCTGCTGCTGCTGCTGCCAACCAAACCAACCTTCTTTGGCCTTCTATCATGAACTGAAGATGAGTGGCTCTCTGTGAATCCCCCAGGCCTTCAGCACCATATTGGGACTGCTAAGGCATCCAGCCCATGGACTGAGCAAATACCAGGATCTCAGCCTCTCCAGCAAGCAGATAGCCATTGTTGGACTACCCAATCAATCTACCAAATCCCCTTTGTAATGTGTGTTCATTCTATCAGTTCTGTTCCTGTAGAGAACCCTGACTAGTACATATCCAGTGGGTGGGATGTCACAAAAGGAAAGGACACTCTCACAATACTACTTGTTTATGTCTATACTTTCCCTCCAAAGAAAAATCAACCATCTTTCATACATCCAAAGACAGAGCTTCCTGCAGGGTAGTGAGTCTCATCCTTACAGTTTCCTGAGGATCATCACAGACTGTCATTTTGATTGCTATTTTTTAATATTTTTTTTAAAAAAATGTGTGTGTGTGTGTGTGTGTGTGTGTGTGTGTGTGTGGATTGTTTTTTTAAAAAAAATGAGTGTGTGTGTGTGTGTGTGTGTGTGTGTGTGTGTGTGTCTTGGTATGTGCATGTGAGTTCAGGTACCATGGAGGCCTGGAAGAGGGCATTAGATTCCCTGGAACTGGAGTTACAAGTGGTCATAAACAACCCGATATGGGTATGCTAGGAACCAGACACAGGTCCTCTGAAAGAGTAGTAAGTGTTCTTAATTGCTGAATCCTCTTTCTGACCCCAGATCAGTACCTTTATGTTAGAGGATAAAATAGAACATTTTCTAGCAAGGGAGAAAATCTATGGGAACCATGTGGAAACAATGGAAGCAGAAAAGCAGTTTGAGGTTGACAGATGTCATGACCCTCCAGGAAACATTCTGGGCTGGGGTAAAGATATCATGTCTGAGCTGCTCCAGTTGGTTCAGGGTCACTCTGAATCAAGTTCAAAGGTTTGAATTATTGTAAGTGTGGGAGTCAGCATTCATTAAGAGCAGATGGAAGAGATGGAGAGCTGATCTAGTTTGTAAAATGCAAAGCAGGCATAAGAACGTGGTTCAGTCCCCAAGACTCATGTGAAAAAGCTGGGTTGTGATAGCATGTGCCTGTAATCTCAGCACTGGGGAGACAGGGACAGGTGGATCCCAGGGGCTCACTACTTGATGAATTCTAAGCCAGTAACAGACCCTGTCTCAAAAACACAAAGTAGGCGGTGCCTGAGGAATGACACCACAAACTGTCTTCTGGCCTCCACATTCACATAGACATGTATGCACCTGCACACAGGTGAACATGCCCCCCACCCACAGAGCTAATGGAGGTTAATCCTGCAAGTCTCAACTTACTGCTGATCACCAAACAGCATTTCTATTGATAATGAGTTCAACTCAACCAGGCAAGCTCTAGGAGCTGAATCAGTCCTGGGGAATATCAAGCTCCAGGATTCATTTGGGCTTCACTGCTACCAACCATTCACATCTTTCTACCCTCAGTTTTCCTTTTCTGTTCTATCTCCAGAAGACTGTGTTCCAAAAGAGCCAGTTGCTTCTTTCCAATTGTTTTTAAATTGTTCATTTCAGCCCAAGAATCTATGGGCAAATGTCAAAAGCTTGTGCTTGTCCTCCTCAGCACAGCATTTTAGGGCCCAATCATAGAACTTCTTACTATGTTCTGTAAGCATTCCTTCATCAAAGCCTAAATTCCTGCTAATGCTTTCTTAGAGTCACGGTGATTTTGAGAAATCTCTTCACACAGGGGAATGTTGAAGGCTAAAAATAGAGAGCAATCAACCCTGTTTTGTTGTATAGAATATAAAGAAATATGCAGTAGAATTAGATCTGTATGTACCTATGTCTTTATATATCTAAATCTATTTACATCTATAGCTGCATATTTATTTACCTTTGGCTCAAGATCAGGACAGCAGGGGGCTGGAGAGATGGCTCAGTGATTCAGAATACTTGCTACTTTTGCAGAGGACACAGGTTGAGTTCCCAGCACCCACATTAGATGGCTCAAAGCCACATGTAACTCCAGCTCTAGAGGATATGACCCCCTTTTCTGAACACTAAAGACACTAGACATGCACATAGTGCATATACATACATACACACATACATACATACATACATACATACATACATACATACATGCAGGCTGTCACATACACAAAAAAACTAAATCTCTCTATAAATAAATAAATTAGTCCCCACTTTTACCTCCTCTGTCTTCCATACAAGGCAACATTCATGAAGCCTGAGAATACCCTGAGACACCCACTCCTCTGAACTGTGGAGTGCTGTTGCCTAATTTGAGTTTAATACTTTAAACCAGATACTGAAGCTCTTGAACACTTATAGCTAAGTAAGTACTTTAAATTTTTTAAATTGATAATTACAGAAATATCTCTGGAGCAGTTTAATAAAAGTTTTGCTGTGAGTGAACAATCCCTTCAATGTAAACTTGAATGAAATTTGAATCTTATGATTCAGGCAGAGAAAATTCTAGAGGTGAAAGGTTGAAACATTATGGAGTGACCCAAAGAACAGCAAGAGGTGGTGAAACAGGATTTCACGCTTTGAGCCGCCTACCATGAGTCAGCAGCCTTAGTGTTTTACTTGTTTGCTATTAGAGGCGGTTTAGAGGGGTCCTCACTTATGAATGAAGAGACAAGTGCTGGAAAATGAGGATGAGGTAAGGTCAATAAGTGACATTGACTGCCTTCACATCTAAGCACGCATGACTCCAGTCACCATGGTTAAGAAAAATGACTAGTGCTGAGGAAGCTGTGGAGAAATAGAAACACTATGCACCTGCTGGTGGGAGTGCAAACCGGTGCACCCACCAGGAAAATCAGGATGGAGGTTCTTCAGATTGTTAAAAATAGATCTACCACATGATCCAGCTATAGCACTTTTGAGTAAATACGCAAAGGTCCCTATATCCTACTACAATGATACTTGCACATCCATGTTTATGGCTGCTTTATTGACAATAGTAAGAAAATGGGAGCAGCCTAGATGCCCATTAACAGATGAATGGATGATGAACATACGGTATGTATACAGAATTGGAATTTTACTCAGCTGAAAGACAAATGAAATTTTCAGGGAAATAGATGGATTCAGAGAGAATTAAATGAGATGACCCAGATTCAGAAAAATTGCCTATTCACTCTCGTATGTGGGTCCCAAGTGTTAATGTTTGTATATAAGTAAATAATGGGGTGTGAGAGTTGTGTGGACTGTGACACTGAGAGGAGAACATGAGTAGGGGACAGGAGGGGCTGAGAAAGTGGGGGTGAGATGAAAGAGGAAAGGAGAATACTGGACATAGGAAGGTGGAAGGAGGATCAGGAAGACGGAGAAGAGACACACCAAAACAAAGTTTGCTTGAAAATTCCCATAACAAAACCTCATTCTTTGTACGCTAAGAAAAAGAAAAAGTAAAAAATAAAGTTAAATAAAATATAAGAAGCCAGATGTGGTGGTGCACGTCTTTACTTCCAACACTTGGGAGGCAGAGGCAGGTAAATCTTAATGAGGTCAGGGCCAGCCTGGTCAACATAGGGAGTTCTGGGCTAGCTGGGGTTACAGGGAGTCCCTGTCTCAGAAAACCTAAATAAACAAATAAATAAAATAGCCGGGCCTGGTAGTGCACGCATTCAATCCCAGAACTTGGGAGGCAGAGGCAGGTGGATCTCTGCGAGTTCAAGTCCAACCTGCTCTACATAGTGAGTTCCAGGAAAGTTGGGGCCACAGGGAGACTCTGTCTCAAAAAGACCAAAAAAAAAAAAAAAAAAAAAAACCTAAATAAACAAATAAATAAGAAAATAGCCGGGCCTGGTAGTGCACGCATTCAATCCCAGCACTTGGGAGGCAGAGGCAGGTGGATCTCTGTGAGTTCAAGTCCAACCTGCTCTACATAGTGAGTTCCAGGACAGTTGGGGCCACAGGGAGACTCTGTCTCAAAAAGACCAAAAAAAAAAAAAGAAAATAAATAAAAATGTAAGGCCAAACTACGATAAGTCTATTAAACATTAGAATTTTAATAAAATTTAAAAATGCATGCTCTCATGCCTAAAGTGGGAGCCATACATATTCTGCAACTGTACCTGATGACTCCTGGCATGGCGGGAATCTCTGAGTGCCCCTGCCCAACTCCTACACTCTGTCCTCTCCTTTTTCTCTTTCTTTCTCCATTTCTTTTGTTGCATTGTGTCTTCCAAGTCCTTCCCATTCCTATTCACCCACAAGAAGGAACAGAAACATAGAATTCAGACATTTTAAACATTCCTCACAATTTAGCAGTTTCCCTTTGGTATTTTCATGTCAGATAGGAGTTATTATCTAGAACATATAAAGAACTGAAAAAATTAAGCATCAGAAAACGACCAACTGAGAATCAACAAATGGCCCCAAGAACTTGAATAGAAAATTCAAAATAATCAATATAAATAACCAATAAATATTTTAAAGTGTTCAACTTCCTTAGGCACCAGAAAAGTGCAAATTAAACTATTTTGGCACTTCTCTCACCCATCAGAATGACTATCATCAAGAAAGAAAACAACAAATGCAGGTGAGGATGTGGGTGAAGTGAGCCTTGATGTCTTATAGGTGGGAATGTAACTATTACAGTCACTGTGGAAATCAGTGTGGCGGCTTCTCAAACTAAAAACAGAATTTAGGCCTTCCTGATGGTATATGTCCCTGTCTTAAATAACAAATAAATAAGCATACAAGAGAATGTTTTAATTCTTCTAAATTATACACATGATATATACCCCTTAGATTTTCATGAAATTATGATCTTTTAGAATCTCTTGAGGAGCGTCCTTCCATAGGATTTACAAATGACTTGTCTCAATCATCATGTAATATTCCTTTCTATCCTTTCTTTCTTATTATCTGTAAATAATCTAGATTCAGAGAAAATGGAGTTTGTGGACAACAGTTAGCTTATTCAGGGATACAGGGTACTAAATTGGGATGCTTCATAGACCTCCTGGGCCATTTCCTATTTTTGAAATTTGGTTATGATTTCATTTTAAAATATATTACTAGCATTTTATTGACATTATAATCATATATATATATATATATATTTCTGGGGTACTATATTATTATTTAATATCTAGAGCACATGGCATACTTAAATGAAGAAAACTATTCATTCCTTTGCTTACCTGTCTTTTCTGCCATAAGATATTTGAAATTCACTTTCTTTGTCATTTGAAAATATATGATATATTATTATTGAATCTTTTCTCCCTGCTGTACAATAGATCTAAAAATCCATTCCTCTTGTCTTTCTGAAATATTGTACCCTTTGATCAATAGCCCTGATACTCTCACTCAATCCTCTGAACAGCCTCTGGGAGACATGTTCTACTGTTTATTTCTCAAGTTCATGCTGTGTGCATGTGCATGTGCATGTGTATATGTGTGTGTGTGTATGTGTGTGTCTGTGTCTGCGTGTGTCTGTGCCTGTGTGTCTGAATGTCTGTGTGATATGTGTGTGTGTGCGCATGTTCAAATACGTGAGTGTGAGAGCGAATGTGTGCCAGTATGTGAGTGGAGGTCAGAGAATAGACTTTGGTATTGGTCCTCACCTTCCACCTTGTTTCAGACAGGGACTTTTATTGTTCACCACTGTGTACACCAGGCTAGCTGGACTGTGAACTTCTGGGGATTCTCCTGTCTCTGTCTCCCATCTTACCGGAGGAACACCAGGAATATACATGCACCCTTACCACATCTAGTGTTATGTGAGTCCTGGAGGCCAAAACTCAGGCTCTTGTGGTGGCAGAAGAAGCACTTAAGCCTCTGAGCCATCTCCTTAGCACTTCAAGTCCAACTTTCTTAAGTTCTACATATAGCAAAGTCATGAAGGAGATGTTTGACTTTCTGTACCTGGAATACTGTGCTTCTGTAATGTGCTGGGGATCCATCCATGGCATTAAACGCAGCAGCATTTCCTCCCTTTTAGATATAGGCACCCAAATTTTCTTTATTCCTTTACCCATTGATGGACACAAGTTCTTTTTCTTCTTGGCTATTGTGACAATGATGCGGGGAACATGGGACTCAGAATCCCTTTGACAAATTGTTCACATTCCTTTGATATATACACCCAGTGGCAGGATAGGTGAGTCAGAAGTCATACAATGGTTGTATTTATTTTTTAATTTATTTATGTGTTTATTTTGTATATGTGTGGTGCATGTATGCACATTTACAGATGAAAATGCACAAACATGCATATGCGTTCAGAGGACACAGGCAATCTCAAGTGTCCTTCCTTGGGCATTGTTACCATTTTTAAAAATTAAAGCCTGTTAGTACTCAAACAAATAAACACAAAACCATAGCACAGAGAAATAGTCACAGAATGATAAAACAAAATTAAAATTCAGATTTCTCTGCAAGCTCACAGCCACCTGGTGAATCACCTGTGACTGTCTACCACCAAAGGACCTATTCCACATTGAAAATGTGTTACATCCCAAGACGGGACTCCAAGGACCCTTAGGAAGTGTACTGCACACATGAACTCATTAGCATGCCTTTTATATTACCATCCCTTGTTCTCCTTTCTCGGTGCTATAATAAACCTACCCACGCATTTGTTCACATATATCCATGTATACATTCTAGAGCAGGATCCACTTACGATGGAGAGCATGAGTTCTTTCGCTTTCTGAGATTGAGTGATAATATTATACACTCTAGGTTCATCCATTTTCCTGTGAATATTGTGATTTTATTTCTCTTTAGATATGAATAATATTTCACTTTATATATGTACCAAATTTTCATTGTCCATTCATTGGTTGACAGACAACTAGTTTTGTTCCAATTTGTTGCTATAGTGAATAGAGCAGTAATAAACATGAGGGTGCAAATAGCTCTATGGAACCGTTTCGAATGTGATCTTTTTCCTATTTCTCATATATATTGTTGGTATGTAAGAAGAAGGCTACTGTATATACATATGTATATGTAGATATATGTAGATATATGTGTGTATATGTGTATATATATGTTTTGTATGTTTCTATAGATTCTATAGGATCTTTTCAATACAGACACTTTGACTACTTCCTCTCCTATTCTTATCACCTTTAAACCTTTCTCTTGTCCAGTTGTTCCTTCACTTTATATTTGTGGAACAAGTTAAAAAGAATCATTATGAGATCGTCCTTGAAATTTTGATAGAATTTATCCAAGAATCTATCTGGTCATGAGCTCCTCTTTGAGGGGAGATTTTAAATTATAGTTTCTATGTAGTTGCTTGAAATGAGTTCCTTTAAGTAATTTATAACTTCTTGCTTTAAATTTGGTAGATGCTATGCACTTTTTCAATGCCTACGAGACTGTTGTATGTATGTATTATTATTGTAAAAATTTTAGCTCAGATTTCTTGCTTATTTTTCAGTAGGGTTATTGATTTTCATTATTATTCTTTTCTTCGATTGTTTATATATTTAGAACATTAATACCTGTAATGGTTTTAACTGTTAATTTGACAGAACCTAGAAGCTCTTTATTCCTGTACTGAAAATTCTCCACTGTTTCAGTATTTGACCCGAACTGCCTATCCTAGCCAAGTTCACCTCACCTCTCTTTCAAGTATACACAATCAATTAAGTAAAACACATATTTCTGAACTTCATGTACTCAACTTATTTGGCCCAGTTTGAACTGAGTATCGACCTGAGTCCACTAAGCCACAGCTGGGGTTAAGGGCAATGTGGCCTGAGGAACAGCATTCCTGACAAGATGCAGAGATGACCCAGACAATGAGAAGGAGGTTTATGGCCATCATCCCTGCAGGCAGAGAAGCCCAGAGCCCAAATGCTGTGCTTCCCACTGTGACTCAGCCTCCTCTTTCAGAGGGCAGGAAGCCCTGAGAGGAAGAGAATCGGTCCACATAGTGCCGGTAAGAAAAAGCTTTATAGCACAAGCATTCATAAAGCCAGCAAGCTGAAACAACTCTGCTCCCCATCAACTGTTGAACATATAGACATGTTGCAATATATTTATGTTATGGAACTATAACCTAGCATTATAAAGGAACAAAATATCATCATACAAGAATCTCAAGGACATTATGCTAAATGGAAGAAATCAAACATAAAAAAACTGCCTGTTGTTCGGTTCCACTTATACCAGAATTCTTGAAACAGCAAAACTACAGCAATAAAAAGAACAGCAGTGTTTGGCAGGGTGTGGGGATGCTATGGTGGGGACAGCTAATGTACATTTTTAAAAGGCAGTTTTTGGGTAATGGAATTATTTTAAATCCTTATTGAGCTATTGTGTACCTGATTGTACACAATTACCATATCCATTAAATGTGTGAAATCCATTAAAATAAGTGAATTTTACTATATTGAAATTATATCTCAGCAAAGCTGTTTAAAAGGGAAGAAGGGAGGAGGACTGGCAAGATAGCTCAGTGGGTCAAGGTGCCTACTGCTAAACCAAAGACCCACGATGGACGGACAGAATCAATTCTAGAAGGTATTCTCTGACCCCACCATGTCCTCCATGGTATGTGCAGGTGCACGCGTGCGTGCTCGCGTACGCACACACACACACACACACACACACACACACACAAACAAACAAATATATATTTTTAATGGGGCTGGAGAGATGACTCAGCAGTTCAGAGCACTTACTGTTCTTTCAAAGCACCTGGCTTCAGTTCATAGTACAGGGAGCTCACAACCACCTCTAACTCCAGCTCCAGGTAATCTGATGCCCTCTCCTAACCTCCATGGGCAGTGAACTCAGATACACATACCCACAAACAGACACACACAAAGAGAGAAAATTAAAACAAATCTTTTTGTTTGTGTGTATGTGTGTGCATGTTTTTTTGTTTGAGACAGGGTCTCCCTGTAGCTCCAGTTGACCTGGAACTCCCTATGTAGATCAGGCTGGCTTCAATCTCACAGAGGTCCAACTGCTTCTCCCTTCTGAGCACTGTGATTAAAGGTGTGTTCCAACACGCCCAGCTTAAAATAAATCTTTAAAAAATTTGAAAAATATCTTTTTATTAAAAAAGAATGAAGGAGTAAAGGAAGGAAGGGAGAGAAAGGGATTGTCTCCAAAGTTTATACATGTCCTCTATTCAGGTGAATTGGCATCATTAATTGCTATGTTTACAAATATAAAATAGATTCCAATAAAATATTTGATTGAGCAATTACTATGCAGCAGTAATTCATTCATCTGAATGCATTACTGAATTTAATTCTCACAACAACTCTGTAAAGGAGGTGTTAATCGTCCCTATTTCTGGCATTAAGAAGCAGTCCAGAAGAAATAAGTGTCGTACTAAGACTACTCAGCAAGCAAACAGCATGGATGGAGTTCAAAGTCAGGTCTGTCTGTTGTATAAGTTTCTACTCCCAACAGACACATTTTGAGAAAGAATCCACTATTGAAATTAAATATTTCCCCAAGCCATGATATCCAGAATATTGCTCAAAAGAAAGAAAAATCAACTAAAATACAGTAAAATACTGAGGTTTTAAGCTGTGATGGTTAAACTTTATTGTCAACAGAGGATCTTAGCGAGGCTGACTTTTGAAGTGTATCTCTGAGGGATTTTCCAGAGAGGAAAAACCCTCCCTGAATATGGGTGATATCAACCCATGGGCTGGAGGACTGGTGTTGGGGTTTCCCAGTTCTTGTGCCTTTTTACATTTAATTACACATGTGGATACTTGCTTAGATGAAATGAAAGGAGGTAATGTGTTTAGGGAGGGGCACATAGGAGCTTGGAGATGGCCTGGTGGCTTGGCGCACCAGAGGGCTAAAAGGTGCAGAGGTAAGGGCTAGTGCCCTTCAACATGGTTTCCTGCGATGAATACTGGGTAAAAGGGGCTTTTCTGAGTAAGCTGTCTAGGTGGAACGAAGCTCAGGTAGAACTAGGGTTGGCAGTCTTTCTGCAGCTTTTGACTTTCATGTGCTATGGACCTCCTCCTGGTTCCCATTTCCTTGCCTCAAAAAAGGAGGAGAGAGAAAGGCACATTTGTGCCTACTGTCCTTCTCTCTGCTTCCTGATCTGTCTATCTCTTAGTTACTTTCCCATGATTTGCTATCTTTAGGCCCCTTTGCCTTATATTTCTTCCCACCTTTCTCATTTCTATTTAAAAGGTGTGGGAGTGATTTGTTTGGGTCATGTCTTCAAGTCTTTGCTTCTTTGCAAAAGTTCCATGATATATACAATTTTTAAGCCTTATTTATTTATTTATTGTTTTTTAATTATGTATTTAATAACAACATACTTAGAAGAAGCATTTCATTATATCTGCATTGACATATTCAATAATCACACATGCCCACAAACAGACACACACAAAAAGAGAAAATTAAAACAAATCTTTTTGTTTGTGTGTGTGTGTGCATGTTTTTTTGTTTGAGACAGGGTCTCCCTGTAGCTCCAGTTGACCTGGAACTCCCTATGTAGATCAGGCTGGCTTCAATCTCACAGAGGTCCAACTGCTTCTCCCTTCTGAGCACTGTGATTAAAGGTGTGTTCCAACACGCCCAGCTTAAAATAAATCTTTAAAAAATTTGAAAAATATCTTTTTATTAAAAAAGAATGAAGGAGCAAAGAAATGAAGGGAGAGAAAGGGATTGTCTCCAAAGTTTATACATGTCCTCTATTCAGGTGAATTGGCATCATTAATTGCTATGT
>NW_008339765.1:1854426-1854988 GCF_000622305.1 Nannospalax galili
ACCACATACTTAGAAGAAGCATTTCATTACATCAGCATTGACATATTCAATAACAATTTTCTGAGCTAGGATGCATCTCTTACAAAATTGGCTGTATATTTTTAGGTTTACTGTTGAATCATTATAGTTACACAATATTGTACTCAGTATAAACCCTATAAGACATAAAATTAAATGAGGTTTTAACATTTAAAAAAGATCTCCATTTCATTATTAAAACGCAGAGTTTTATACAACACATGCCTGAATGATGAATGAGTCAAAAGAGAAATTAAGGAAAACATAAAAGTATTCCTGGAATTAAATGAAAAGGACAATACAACACAACAAAACCTCTGGGACACGCTGAAAGCGGTCCTTAGAGGGAAGTTTATAGCTCTAAGTGTCTACATCAAAAATCAGAAAGAACACAAATGACTTAACATTGCAGCTCAACACACTTGAAAAGCAACAGCAAACAAAACCCAAACCCAGCAGACAAGAAGAAATAACAAAAATCAGGGCAGAAATCAATGAAATTGAAACAAAGAAAACAATACAAAGAATCAACAATTCCAAGAGC
>NW_008339765.1:1855081-1855334 GCF_000622305.1 Nannospalax galili
AAGAGCACCTCCAAATCAACAAAATCAGAGATGAAAGGGGAAACATCACAACAGACACCAAAGAGATACATAACATTATAAGGGAACACTTTCAAAACCTATATGCTACTAAATTTGAAAACTTAAAGGAAGGGATGGATATCTAAAAGCCTGGGAACCACCAAAACTAAACCAAGAAGATATTAACATCTTAAACAGACCCATATCACAAAAAGAAATTGAAACAGTAATACAAAACCTCCCAACTAAAAAA
>NW_008339765.1:1855519-1855725 GCF_000622305.1 Nannospalax galili
AAAGAAAATTATAGACCCATATCCTTAATGAAAATAGAGGCAAAAATTCTCAACAACATACTTGCAAACTGCATACAGAGACACATCAAACGATCATCCACCATGATCAAGTCAGCTTTATCCCAGAGATACAGGGATGGTTCAATACATGCAAGTCAATAAATGGCATTAATCATATAAATGGACTAAAAGACAAAAGCCACATT
>NW_008339765.1:1856216-1856431 GCF_000622305.1 Nannospalax galili
TAGGGAAACACTCTCGTTCACAATAGCTGCAAAAAAAAATCTCAGAGTAAACCTCACCAAAGACATTGAAGAACTCTACAATGAAAATATTAAATCTTTAAAGAACGAAATTGAGGAAGACATCAGAAGATTGAAGGACCTCCCATGCTCATGGATTGGAAGAATTAATATTGTGAAAATGACCATCCTACCAAGAGTCATATATAGATTCAATG
>NW_008339765.1:1857418-1857562 GCF_000622305.1 Nannospalax galili
TTACATCCATGTTTTTTGCTGCTCTTTTCACAATAACTAAGATATGGAAGAAACATAAGTGTCCCTCAATTGATGAATGGATAATGAAAATGTGGTTCATTTATATGATGGTGTTTTACTCAGCAGTAAAGAAAGATGAAATCA
>NW_008339765.1:1857714-1858036 GCF_000622305.1 Nannospalax galili
CAAGGGTAAGGAACCAGGGAGGTAAACGTAAAGAAAGAATCTGAAAGAGAACAGTAGGAAACAGGCCTTAATAAGGGAGATATGGATAAAAATTGGGTTAGTTTAAGGGAGTGGGGAAGGAAGGGTATACAAGGAACCTAGGGGATAAAGGGAACGAAGGAGCTCAAGATAGGTGGACCATAGGAGAAGGGTGTTAGTGAGGGAAAAAGTGGGGAAATGGAGGCACCTTATGTGGGAAAACCATGATGGAGGGGTGAGACAATGTGAGAGATAAACAATGCCTAGCTAGTTTTGAAAACCAGAGAGAACCATATTACTCCTA
>NW_008339765.1:1858147-1859154 GCF_000622305.1 Nannospalax galili
CAGACTGGTGGAACTAACCTTCTTGGATGTTTAACAGACATACTTTGAGGCCTATACTAATTTAGTCAGAGGGATATAAAGGACAGTTTTTGGCCTTGCCCTCCTAGGTGGACTAGTTCCAGGGGACTATGAGCATCTCTCAAAATGTCATGTAATGCTGGTGGATCACCTGTCATCTTGATCAAGGAGACCGAGGAGACACCACCAGATGGACTTGAACCAGTATCCAGTCTATAAAAAGGAGGGTCAACACAGAAGAATCATTTCCTCCATGCTTCCAAGCCAAGCCAACCATGGTCGAGCAGGACCTTTGACTTATCTTCACATAGGCGGAACTAGTAAACGAAAGGAGCCAGGAGCTCCTACCAAGACCATGTGACCCCTGAGGAACAGATCCTCAAACAACCTTAAGAGTAAAAATAACTCGGCTTATCTGGACCTACTGCATGGCCTTATATACCCAAAAGGAAAGTAAAACCAAAGATTAAATGGGCCAACATAATTTCATAAGAGTCCATATGTACAGCAACAATGCCAAACAAGTGATAACTTCTTTCAAGTTGTTGGCCAAGGTAACCAAAGGGATTCCCAGATAGTAACCCAGCATAGAACTGGGACATTGAACAGCAGACCCCAATCTTATCCAAAGGAATATTGACAACTGAATACCCCTAGATGAGGAACAGCTGACCCTCCTAAAATAAAGACCTCTAGATAGGCTGACTAGATTCACCAGAAGGGCAAGTAGTGGGGAATAGCTGGGGGTGCCGACAACAAAGCAGACAGCAGTAGGGATATCAGAGTATAAGGGCTCTAGTGGGGGGAGGGAGGCTATGGGAGGGTGCTACCTGGGAAGTGGGTGTATAAATAAATAAAAAAGAAAAATAATAATTCTCCAAATATTCAAAATTTGCTCCTTAATAATTAGTAGATGTGAAAAACATTACCATTGAAATCTACCTGACAACTTTATATCCATGCTCAGATGCCAAGGAGCTCAAAAAGTA
>NW_008339765.1:1859572-1873388 GCF_000622305.1 Nannospalax galili
CATTGAAATCTACCTGATGACTTTATATCCATTCTCAGATGCCTAGGAGCTCAGAAATAACTGACTGTGACTAGTAATAATCTGTTATATAGAGATTAGAAACGCATGTCAAACATCTTAATGTCAATTACACATACAATTTGTATTGAAATGAGATTCCCGGGCTAGGAAAGCACAGTTAGTAGAGAAGTGCTTGCCAAGTTCCATCCCCGCACCATAAACCAGGTGTAATGACACAGGCCTACAATCTCATCTCTGGAGAGGCAGAGGCAGAGGATCAGGTGTACAAAAATCTTCCTTGGCTACATACTTAGTTTGAGTTCATCCTGGGCTTCTTGAGACCCTTCTAAAGAGGAAAAGAAAGAAACATTTACTCTTTCATCTTAGTAAGTTCTTTAATTCCAAGGCTTACCTAAAACAGTAGAAGAATAGAAGATTTTTTCTTTTCTTCATGTCGGTATTAATACTAAGCATCACATCTACGTATCGACTGGAAAGTCTCAGTCACTGTTAGTTATTTTTTGACTTACATGTGTGGAAAGAAGGGTGTCATTAAAAGCTGTGTAAGAAAGAGAAGGCTACATGAGCATTTTGGGGAAAGTGTAGCTCAGGAAACAGCAGGAGGGAAGAAGAGCTAATGGAAGAGAGTGGTCAACTGCAGAGGACAAGTTTATTTACCACTGGGGAGGAGCTGGCAAAGAAAATAGGAACAAATGGTGTGAGACAGAGGATGAGGAACTTGTCATCGGGACAGACCAGCGATGCAGATTATTCACAAGAACAATAGAAAATTTGGGTAGATTCTTCAACAAGAAATTGCTCAAGAAAAGAGAAGTAATGTTTAAACCAAATTGGTCTCATAGCAACAGGCAAAATGAGAAGGAAATAGTAAGTGGCAAAGGAAAGACAAGAAATAGTAAGTTCTAGAATAATTCTGCGTGGTTTGTCCTCGCTTCATTCTTTTGCAGTGTTAAGCCACTTTAATCAAAAGCAGCTTGGGGAGGAAAGGGTTTATTTTATCTTACAGGTTGCACACAGTCTATCACTGAAGGAAGTCAGGGCAGGAGCTCAATCAGGAGCCACAGAGGATCACTACTGCCTGGCTCTGCGCCTCTCTCTGTTAGGCTCACTGGCTCAAGCATAGCTAGCTTTTTACACAGCCTAGAGTGGCCTGCCTGAGGAATGATGCTTCTTGCAGTGAGCTGGGCCTGCCTACATCAGTTAATAATCCAGACAATTCTCCACAGACATACCAATAGGCCAATCTGATTCAGGCAGCAGTTTCCCAGCTGAGACTCCCTCAGATGAGTCTACACTGTGTTTTAGTTGACAGCTGAAGCTGACTAGAAAAGTTTCTAACCACTTTCTCAACTTTAGGCTTGAAATGAAAACCTAAGAAAACCATTCAACAACCATCACAAAATACCCACTGCAGTCCTAAGTTATAGAACAATAACTACAGTGAAGAGGGAGTAGGTTTGTTTTATGACGAGTGACAAAGAAAATATAATATCAGATTTGCTTTCATACACTTAAAGAACACCTTTCCAAAACTCACGGTAACTTAGCTGCTCATCTTTTTCCCCCTCTTAGGCATTCGAAAATATTTTAGTGACATGTTACTGTCCCCTGAAGGTATATAAAAACAGAAACTGATGAATCACCCTAAAAATTCCTTTCTAGTGTCTTGTATTTCATAGTACAAATGTATGACCAGCATGAAAGAAAAAGAAAAAGAAAACCAGGCTATTGCAGTGATCTCAGCATGCTTTATAAGCACCTACAGGGCTTTGAAATTATGCCAATCAGAAGTCACGCTTCTGAGAATTCCTGTGACTTTACCCCACACCCATTACCTTCTTTCTTATCCCACAACCACTGTAGTAAATGCTGAATGAAGAGACACATGTCTGCTCACAGTACTGAGAATCAACAGTTGAATGTCCATTCCTGAACAGGACATTTATATGATCCAACAAGGTTCAGATTTCTTGACAGAAGAAGGTGTAAAGACAAGGTAAGAGCCATAAAATAGAGAGAAGGGCCATGAAATGTTATCTTCTAGGCATGGCAGAGCCCAAACATAGTAATGAACTTCCAGAAGCTGACATTGCCTGCACAAGACTGGGCCTGTCAACAGTTAGTCATGGACTAGATACAAGCTCATGGTTCAAAGGGACGTACCCCTTCCTGCTGCTAAATAACTAGCTACTGATGAATTCTGAGGGAGAAGTAGTCATCATCAGTTGTGTATGCAATGGTGAGCCCACCAGCCTTCACTGGATACATGGTCATATAGAAAATCCTGATTAAACTCAGTGGATCTTAAATAATACAAAACCAAGAACATAAATATGGGGAAGGAACTTAAAAAGCGAAAGTAGGATTAGGAAGGACATTACAGGGATGGGGGTGACTGTATCCTTCCCCTTTACAGTGACCTCATTTCTCAAACTCAGCGTTGCTATTTCCCTTCACATTGGTTGGTATATTTTCTGTAAATTGAGTCTCATTTGAATATCCTAAAAGCCAAAAGGATGTGTTTTCAAGATGTCATTGATGTGTTAATAAATATCACAATGTTTGAATCACTCAACCTTCTAAAAGACATCAAGTCAATGATTATAATCAGTCAAAATTTCCAATCTCCATTCCCCAGGTTAAAAAGTATGTCCAGGGGCTGGGGAGATGACTCAGTTTGTAAAATGCTTGGAACACAAGCATGAAGACCTAAGTTCAATCCTTAGAACACATATTTAAAAGGCCAATTGTGGTGGCACATGCTTACAATCCCAGTTCTGGCAACACAGAGACAGGAGGATACTTGAAGCTTGCTGGCCAGTCAGTCTAGCTGAATCAGTATGCTCCAGGTTCTCTGAGAGAGCCTGTGTCAAGATATAAGATGCAGAGCAGTTAAGGTATAATACTTGACAACAACCTCTGGCTTCTGCACACAAGCATACTACTGAACAAGTTAAATATGCATACACGACTCACATACATCTTAAAATAGTTCCATTTTACAATTAGGTATTGAATATTAATGGAAGCCATGATATTACAGTCATTTTAGGACAAATACATCCCTATTTTGAAGAGAGCCACTGCCACATTTCTGATGTATGACCCCAGAGAACATGCTGCTAGATGTGCTGACTCCTTCTTTTGAAAAGCCAGGCAAGCCGGTAGCACTGGAGTCTCTGTGAGTCAGCAGTGCACTGCTAGTGATTATCATAAGTTAATGCAAAGGACACCTGGCATGATGGTATATACCTTTAATCCCAGCACTCTGGAGGCAGAGACGGGTGGCTCTCTGTGAGACTGAGGCCAGCCTGGTCTACATAGCAAGTTCCAGACCACCTGGGGTTATAGGAGACCCTGTCTAAAACACACACACATACATACATACACACACAAACAAGTTAATGCAAAGGGAGTATCAAGGCACACAACCAGAGTCCAAAAGCCATTTGAGTCCAATTTGTCTTCAAAGCATTGGTCCATGTATCCTTAGTGCCCTCTCTGGCCTTTCTGTGTTCCACAGGCTCCAGCACACTCACACACATGCTTTCATGTACTCTTCTGTCTATAAGCCCATACTGGGTTGAGGACATGGGCCTCTGCTATTCCAGAGCATTCTACAAGACACTCAGCAAGCTGCTTCCTCTCATTTAGGCAGAGTACACATTTCAGTTTGATCTGAATTTAGAAATAATTCACACGTTTAACAGTTTCAAAATTCCACACTGACTCATGAGTCACTCGATGAAGCATTTAATCTTCCCTGGGATCTCAGAATTCTAACACAGGCCCTACCATTCCTTGGATCTCCACTGGGTAGACTGTGTGAGGAAGGTATTTTGATTGGAGTGTGCTCCTTTGTGTCCATATAGCACCTTCACATGAGCTATAGAGGGGCCCTCAGTTGGTGTGATAGTTGATATTGTCAACTTGGCAGGATCTAGAATCACCCAGGGCACAAACCTCTGGGCATGTCTATGAGAAAGTTTCTAGATTACATTAATTGAGGTGGGAAGATTTACCCTGAATGTGGGTGACATTATTCCATGGACCAAGGTCCTAAACTGAATCAAAAGGAGAAAATGCTGATCAGCAGCATTCCTCTGTCTCTGATCCCTGACTGTGGAGGTCATGTGACCAGCTTCCCACACTCCTGCTGGAATGCCTTCCCCTCCATAATGGACTGTACTCTCAAACTGAGTCAAATAAGTCCTTTCTTCCATAATGTGCTTTTGTCAATATTTTGTCACATCAACAAAAATGTAACCAATGCAGTTGATATTCTAAGTTTTAGACAAAACAACTCAAAATATTGGTTATTTAATTAACTCATTTGTTTTATTTAAAATGATACTTGTTTCTTAATTACTCATGATTTCCTTATAGTATCTTTTAATCACCAACATTTTTAAAACATTTTAACAAAAGGAAACTTTGTCTATATTCTGTTACTTGTATCTCTTATTATTCAAGAACTAATGCTCATTAAATAGTGCTCTTTATAGTAAGATATAAACAGTCATCTAGTTTGAATGCTTGAAAAATGCTTACAAGGACGCTCTTTCTCTTAAATACAGAACACATACACACACAGAGACACAGACACAGACACACACACACACACACACAGAGACACACAGACACACACATCCACACACACACCACTTACCAGTTTCCTAGAAACACCACATTCACCAGATTCCTAGAACATTGTTCTTACTTTTTTTTCCAGTCAGTTGCATCATCACTTTAATGGTGTTTGACCAGATGGAAAGACACCTTCTTTATCAATTATTTCCCACTATGCTTTAAAAGTGAATATGTACTTCTGAGCAATATTTTATCATATGGCACTTGAGATACAGTTCCGTGAGCATGAGAGTCACAGAATGAAATTGAACCTCTATCACGCCAAAGCCATAAGCAAGGTGACAGGTATTGATTGCACCCTAAGATGTAAGTAGGCACCTAATGGGCCGTAGTAATGTTCCATGAATCGTTAGAATATTATTTTAAATTTCCCCCTCACCTGAGGAATTGCTAACTGGGTATTTCACCTTGAAGTCACTCTCCCGCCTCTTTAGACAAGCAGAGCACTTGGTAAAGGTCATTTAGAATATGATGGGTTTTAGTAGCTTTGGGAAAATTACTGATGTCTTCTAGCTCTTGAGAGGTCAGGTATCTATATTATTGAGGATTAGGGATCTTTCAACACGTTTATATCTTATACCTTCATTAATCAGTACTCAAAGGATGGGAGCATTTACTTGAAATAGTATACTCTATTTTTATTGATGGGCATGTGCGCATATGTATATGTACAAGTGTGGTTGCCCACAGGGGCCAGAAGGCAGCATCAGATTCCCTGGAGCTGGAATTATAGGCAGGTGTAAACCACCTGATGTGTGTGCTGTGAACTGAAGTCAGGTTCTCCGTAAGAGCAGCAAACACTCTTAACTGCTGAGTCAACTTTCCAGTCCCCAAAGTGGATCCTAATAATCATAACAAATGGTAGATAACTAGCTTTCATTGAACATTTTCCATTGCTGTTTGAGCAAATGCTACCAATTCCTTATTTCCCAAGCATTCCAGTAACTGTCTTTAGTAAATGCTGTTTTTATTTTATTTACAATTTATTTATTTATTTATTTGGTCATTTTGAGACAGGTTTTCCCTGTAGCCACAGCTGGGCTGGAACTCACAACATAGACCAGGCTGGACTTGAACTTACTTGCCTCTGCCTCCTAAGTGCTGGAATTAAAGACGTGAGCCACCACACCCAGCTTTATTTTATTTTTAAATTATTCCTATGTGTATGTCAATGTGTAGGTATGTGCACTGCTGAGCTTGGCACATAAAAAACTGAACTGAGTCCTTTACAAGAACAGTATTTTCTCTTAACCTCCTAGCCATCTGTCCAGCATATAAATGTTAATTTTGTGTTCACTTTAAGGACTGGGCAACCAGGTAAAGGCAGAAAAGGTGTTTCCGTGAGATGTTCACAGAGGAAGTGTTAAAGCCAAGACAACGACCCTGATTTGTCTGCATCTGGAAACCACCCACCTTAGGTTTAGAGATCCCCACAACATTCATTTTGATTTTCCACAGTTTCACTTATCCAGCAACTATAGTCCAAACTTTTAAATGGAAAATTCCATAAATAAATAATTCATGGCTTCTAAATAACATTTATTACAGACTATGGTCATAATTGTTATATTTTATCATTGGCTACAATCATTAATCTCTTACTATGCCTACTTTATAAATTCAAATTAATTATAAATATGTAAGTATAGGGAAATAGTGCATGTGTATAAATATGTAAACAGATATACATGCACACATACATTTTATATACCTAAAATAAATAAATTTTCTATATTTGGTTGGTATTATCCATAGTTTTGAAGCATCCACTGACATCTAGGAACATAAGTATCACAGATGGTGGGGACTGCTACACTAATTTAACCCTGTCCAAGGTAAAGTTTTGAAGACTGGAATTATTCACTAATTAACTATGACTGCTTTTGAACTTAAGAGTTTCTACCTGAAAACAAGTGATCCACACCATCCTCCAGGTCACAGCAATGACGTCCATGAAACTTGTTTCTGGAACTCCCTCTGGGGCCCCCAACTCTAAGGAATCATCATCTTAGCTACTGACAACTTCCCACAGAGGGAACCATGAACCAAATGTATCTCCTGGAAGATAGTATAAACTTTAGGAAATGGGCCCTAGTTGGAGGAAGTTAGGTCACTGAAGATGTGCCCTTGAAGGAGATACTGTGAATCCAGTCCTTTCAATTCTGTGCCCACCTGCCATAAGGTAAATCCAGGTATCCACCACAATACTTTGTCTCACCACAGACTCAAAAGCAAAAAAGTCAAGCAGCAAAGGACTCAGCATCTGAAACTATGAGTCAAAACTGGTCTCTCCTCCAAAAGGTGTTTATCAGGTATTTCATCACAGCAACAAAAAGCTAACAGGACTTGAACATAAGAAAATTTTAACATCTGTGATAGCTCCTGGAACCAATCCATTACAATCTTTCCTCATTTTCCTCATAGTATATCTGGACATCCAAGAAGTTTATTTGGTATTTATCTTCCAGCTATCAGCTTAAAAAATGTCTTCTAGGCATTAGTTCACAATCTCACCTTTAAAATCATATTTATCTATTTTATGTATATGTGTATGTGCCTGCATGAGTTTAGGTTCCTCACATGTGTGTAATACTCACAGAGGCCAGAAAATGGTATGAGATCGCTTGGAATTTCAGGAGGTTTCAGGGTGCTACGTAGGTGCTGGAAACAAAACCTAGGTCCTCTGCAAGAGCAGTAATACTCTTTTAACTGCTGAGTCATCGCTCCACCCCTATAACCCCATATTTTCTAGCCTATATCTCTTGACATCCAGTGTTTATATCTGAAGACAAGCAGATTCTTCAGGTGTATTTACAGAAGAAAAAATACCTTCTCTTGCAACTTCTTAGAACATCTTCATCTTAGTTATCAAACTGTGGTATGCGCAAATTCATGATTTTGTCCTAGCTTGAAGTGTCTGAGGAATTACATTTTCATTGGGGCAAGGATCTTTCTTAAAAAGATGGGCAGTGATCAGGGAGAGAAATGAGATAATGAAGAAAAATTACTGTTTTTGAATGCTTTCAAATGCTTTCCTAAGGCTAGAGCAGTATTTACAGAGTCCAATATCTGTACTGTTATGCTTTCAAAAATAACTAATCAACTCGAGTGGCCATGGTAGATAAGCTAACCTGAATGTATCTGTATTCTCAGAGTCTCTCTGTAAAGAATTCTAAATTAATAAAGCTCATAGTAAAACCATGACACAGCACTTACTCCAGTACTGGCCCTCCACTGATTCAAATGATGTGACTCTGCATGGGGATATGATGTCCTCTAAGCCATAAAGCCAGCAAAGTCAGATGAATAATAGCCCACAACAAATGTCATACAAGTATTTTAGGTGCTTCTATAATTCTTAGTAACTAAAAATGAAAAAAATTGAAAAGTGCTTTTAAACGAGATTGCTTACCTGATTGTCTCCCAAGTTATCTGATTACAAGCTAACTACAGATACAACTTTGTTTTGTTTTTCTGTATGTGTGTGTGTGCTTGTGTGTGTGTGTGTGTGTGTGTGTGTGTGTGTATGTGTGTCTGATGGACATGTATATATGTGTTTGCCTTTGTGTGAAAGCACATGCGTGTATGCATGCACATATGTGTGAATGTGGAGGCATGAAGTTGGCATTATCATCCTTGATCACTCTCCATTTTATTGAAGTAGGGTTTTCTGCTAACCAGGAGCTCTCCAATTCTAGCTAGTCTAGCTAATCAGCTTGCCCTTTAGCTCCCCTGTCTTTGTCTCCGAAGTGCATGAATTACAGGTGGCCACCTCACCCACCAGGTTTTTATGTGGCGTTTGGGCTCCAAACTCAGTCCTCATGTTTGTTTGAAAGTACTTTACCCCTGAGCCATCTCCCCAGACTAAGGCACAAGTTTTTAAGACTTGTAAAATTTTATAAAATTTATGATGAGAAACATCACACAGTAAAGAGCATTTCAATACAAAATAATTCTCTACATTGAATCTAGTCTTACCTCCTTTGTGATTTATATGAAAAGTTCTTAGAGAAAGGCTGTCTTTCTAAGGCCCAAACCCTGATCCATTCTATCATTAGTAAATGCTTTAGAGTATCTCAGAGCCATTGTACTGATATTCACCAATTTCTGCCCTACTCTTCAGAAATACCTTGGCCATATAGCCCCAATAACTGTATATTCCAACATAAATTGATCATGAGATGAAGCTTACTCAAAGCTACTGTGATAGGGAAAAATTGCACTTTGACAGAATCTAGAATCTCAGAAGAGACAAACCTCTGGGCATGTCTGTGACAGAGTTTCTAGATTAGATTGATTATGGTGGGAAGAACCACACTATTGTATCCCATGAGATGTGGCCCCACACTGAACAAAAAGAGAAAAACAAGTAGAGCACCAGTATTTGTCTCTCTCTGCTTCCTCATTACAGACACAATGTGACCAGCTGCCTCACACTCCTGACACCATGCTTTCCGCACCATGATGAACTGTATCTTCAAATTGTGAGTCAGAATAAACCTTTCCTTCTTTAAGTTGCTTTAAATGTCCTCCCTAGTCTTCACATATATCTGCACACATGCAGCATGTACACACAAATACACACACAGTCTGTATCCATCTCTCCATTAACATATCCATGCATTGTACACACTCATGCACATATACCATACACACATACACCTACAGACACACGCATACACACACAGAAAATTTTAAGAAAACTATTACTTTTCTGTATTCCTTCTTAAACTTTGTAAATTTTAAATAATAAAAATTTTTACCAAATTTTAATTGCCAATATAATTAATTAAGAAGAAAAGAAAGCAGGAACTGAGGGAGGAAGGGAACTGGCTGTGGGTGAGGGGCAGAAGAAGACAGTGTGAGGGGAATGACTGAGAACAAAACACAATGACACTCGTGTATGAAGATACCATGATGAAAATCATTACTTTGTGTGCTAAACAGTAAAATGTAAAAACTAATAAATAATAACAGAGCCAGCAAGATGGTTTGTTGGGTCAAGGTGCTTGCCACACAAACCTGATAATTAAAGTTCAATCCCCAAAACCCATAGAGCGAAGGAGAAAACTGACTCCACAAAATTGTCCTCTGACCTTCACACGTGTGGCATGTGTTCTCGGTTTCTCTCTCTCTCTCTCTCTCTCTCTCTCTCTCTCTCTCTCTCACACACACACACACACACATCAAGCACACAGTAATAATTTTAAAAATAAGATTTTCGGGGCTGGAGAGATGGCTCAGTGGTTAAGAGCACTGACTGCTCTTGCAGAGGACACGGGTTCAATTCCCAGCACCCACATGGCGGCTATGAACCGTCCTTAACCCCAATTCCAGGGGAATCTGAAGCCCTCTTCTGATCTCTGCAGCATTGCATGACACAGGTGCACTCACATACATGCAGGAAATACACTCATACACAGAAAATTAAAAAAATAACTAAAATATTTTAGGCCAGGCATGGTGGTGCATGCCTTTAATCCCAGCATTTGGGAGGCAGAGGCATCCTGTCTCAAAAGGACAAAAAATAATTAATTAATTAATTTTTCAAATAAATAAATTAAAAGTAAAAAAAAAAAAAAAACTGTTGTCCCTTACTTAGGACAGATGTAAAATGTATGCAACCCTGTACAAATTTTTTGATCACAGAATTTACAAATGAATGCCAGTCCTGTTTCTGGACAAAAGTTTGATATTCATCCACTAATATATTCTTGAGGATTGCTATGAATACTAGATGCACTCAGTAAAAGCCATTAAAGACAAATGTGCTTCTCAGCTCTTAAGAAAATCTTTGTTTCCTGAATGGCCCAACTGAGGACATTTATTAAACCTAAGGTGATCTAATTATAAACTGGAATTAAATACCTGAAAATTAATTCTTCTAGAACTTACCTGACATGCATTTACCTTCACAGCATGTATTTTAAAAATTTCTACAGTAAGTAGAGTCTTTTCAGTAATACGACAAAACTTTGCTAAAGGGATGTCATAATGTGTGGGGACTCTCAGGTAGGTCTCTAGTGGGAATGGCTGACTTGTGCTACAAGATAAGAAAAATTACATTTTGAGTAAAGATTTGTATAACAAACTGGACAAGGACAGTTAAGTCAGGCTGCTAAAATCATAAATAGGGACTTAAAATTCCCCTTTTGCAGGAGCTAGAGAACTGGCTCAGCTGCCCAGAGCACTGGATGTTCTTCTAGAAGACCTGGGTTTGAATCCCAGCACCCACATGGCAGCTAACAACCATCTGTAACTCCAGTTCCAGAGGATCCTAGGTCCTCTTCTGTCCTCTGAGGGCATACTTACATATACATAGGTATACTTATATACATGCAGGCAATACACACATGCACATAAGATTAAAAAATAAATTAAATATTTAAAAATTAAACGATCCTTTTACACAGGTGCAATGGAATAAAATTACCAAAAACTTCAACTTCGATCCCAAGTTTAATAGCAAGTTTATTATAGTGAAAATTTGAAACAAGCTAAACATTCACCATGTTACCCACATCTTGGAATGACAGTTATTAGTGAAATTTGAATAATATATGTCATAAAAGAAAATATAGGGCTTGGAAGATGTCTTTGTGAGTGAGAGTGCTTGTTGAACAAGTGTGAGAACCTGAGTTCAAATCCCCAGCACCCACATAAAAACGCCAGAAATGGCTGCATGCATACTTGTAAAGCCAGCACTGTGGGACTGGTGACAGGAGACTCTGGAGCTTGCTGGCTTGCCTAGCTCCAGGTTCAGTGAGAGACCCTGTCTCAAGGGCCCAAGGTGAGAGTGACAGAGCAGGACAGTCTATATCCTTCTCTGCATTAGCATATTCACACACTGTACATGCCCGTGCACATACACCATAGACAAATATACTATGTACATTTGCACGCACGCACACACACACACACACACAGAGAGAGAGAGAGAGAGAGAGAGAATTTTAAGCAAAATGTTACTTTTGTGTATTCCTTCTTGTACTTTGTAATTTTTAAATAATTTATGCTAATCAAAATCTTTACCAAATTTTCTAAACTATGAATGTAAAAGATAATTCTAAATAGAAGGCATTCATGATTGTTTGGTTTCCTTTGTAAGGAAATTTCTTTGAACTTCCCCCACAATATCCCTAGTTTAAATCAGTGTAGGGAAAAAGGATGAAGTTCTAAGATATGATCTTGCTGTCAGTCAATCATTTGTGTTAATTATGAATCTGATTTATGTTTGTCTTGTATCAGGATTGTGCTTTATTTGTGAACACTAACAGATTGTCAACATTTTTGATTTCCTAATTAAAATATTATAATATAATATGTCAGTTAAAGTCTTACCTGTAATAGCTAATACAAATCTCTTCCAATAAACACCTTCTTACAGGACCTTGCTAATTCCTCTTGACCAGCCAGCCATTCATCAAGGATTAACCACTTAGAATTTTTCAGAAACATACCCAAGATTACGCTGCATAGCTAAGCCAAGAATCAAGCTAGATCTGAAATTTTCAAAATCAAGACTTCGTGGCAGTTGGCAGAACTCTTTCTGGTTACCCTCCATGCTTTCTTCTTCTCTTCACGTTGGTACAAGATCAATTCTTTCAGATCTTCACTTCCTGTCTACTCCACAGAGTGTCTTCCCAGCTGCTTCCAGTCCACAGTAGGGCTCTTCAAACATGTGTTCGTGATGGTAGTAAAGCTCTTATGTGTAGGTCTCTGATTGCATACATGCATGGATGTGGATGTGCACATGAATACATGTGCATGTGTGGAACTGCATGTGTGTATACATATGCATACATGTACTTGTATGTGTATGTGTGTGTGAGTGTGGAGTCTAGAGGTCAAGCTCAGGTGTCATTCCTCAAGAGCCATCCACCTTGCTTTGTGATACAGGGTCTCTCACTGGCCTGGGACTCTTCTATTAGGCGAGGCTGACTGGGCAATGAACAACAAGGACCTTCCTGTCTCCACCTCCTCAACACTGGAACTGTGATTTCTTGCCACCATGCCCAACTTTTCTTATAGGTTCTGGGGATCAAACTCAGGTTTTCATGTACAAGAAGCAAGCTCTTTACGCTTGTCAGCCCAACCATCTCCCTGCCCAAGGGCCTGGAGCTCCTGAAGTCTCCTTTGGAGAGTGTTCTGCCTTCTCTTCTTCCCTGTGTCCTCCATCTTCCTTTCCCCCAAAGCTGCCAGTTGCAGTGAGAAAAGACTGCGCAGTGTTAAAAAGGCACAGAACTGTGGAAGCTCATTTTGCAAGGTATGTGTAAAGAGAAAACTTGTGTAAACCTAGAGAGTGTATGGGATGCCAAGCAGCATTCTTTAGCAGAAGATTTTCTAAGGGAGCTTCAGGGACCGAAGCAGTGAGAGAATGAGCGAGTAAACCTTCTGGAACATGCGTTTACTTGTGTACTACTGTTGCTCCACTACAATAGAGGCCACAAGGGGAGCATGGCATTCACTGACAGTCTCTAGAGCAGAGGACTTGCTGGTTTTATAAAATATTTCTGAGGCTGGAGAGGTGGCATGGTGATTAAGAAATCTGTTGTTCTTGCAGAGGACCCAAGTTTGATTCCAAGTATCTGTCTTGCATGGCTCACAACTGGTGGAAACTCCAGCTTCAAAGGATTTGACATCCTCTTCTGGCCTCCACAGTCACCCACACTCACATGAACAAATACATACACACATACAAAAAATAACATGAATCTTTAAAATTTTACATGACTGATATATTCCTATATACGATAATATTATTTGGTGAGCAACTGTTACATTCAGACATTTGTAACAGGTTTCACTGGCACTTTTATTTTCAGCCTAAATGTCAGTATATTTTTTTTTCTTTTCTTTTTTTTATTTTAAATTTTTTTTACAATTAAAGTTACAGTTTTAACAATATACAAAATATTACAGTAATTCAGATTTTTTGGCATAATGATTACAGATTCGATAAATACATTTTATATCTCATAATAGCGATGAAGATTATACAAAAGCTATTAAAACAATGATAAGAATAAATTCAATTGTCACTTAAGTATCTAAAGCTATTTTCCTTTGCATTCTTCCAGAATGATTTGTTCTTATTCTTTACCTTAATTTGAGGGACTTCAAGAAGATACTTGTTTTTTTTTTT
>NW_008339765.1:1874635-1883717 GCF_000622305.1 Nannospalax galili
CTAATCTGACCCAATTTTTATCCATATCTCCCTTCTTAAGGTCTGTTGCCTACTATTCTTCTCCTTCAGGTTATTTCTTTTCCTTTACCTCACTGTTTCCTTACCCTTGTCCTCGTTCCTGCAGTTATGTCTGTTTGCATACTTATTTATCAGAGTCTGATCCTAGGCTCCACATATGAGGGAGAACATATGTCGATTTTTTTTCCTGAGATTGTGTTACTTCACTTAGTATAACAGATTCTATATTTTATAGTTAAGAAAATTAAGTCTTTGAAGAGAGAACAATAGTCACTGAAGGACACAACTTATGATAGTGTTATAGTCAGAAATATAGTCACTGGTCTTCATAACTACCTGGAAGTATAGAATTGCTGATTGGAAAATAAGCCCTATGGGGCTGGAGAGATGGCTCAAGGGTTAAGAGCACTTGTTGATTTTGACGAGTACCATACTTCAGTTCCCAGAAGCCATGTTGGGTAGCTCACAACCACCCATAACTCTACATTCCAGAGATATGATGTCCTTTTCTGCCCTCCATTGTGTACCGACACACAGACACACACACGCGCACTCACACACACACACACACACACACACACACACACACGGCTTACAAATAAAAAATAAATAAATAAAAATGATCCCTCACAGTATATGATCCCAGGTACTTTAACTCCTGGCAATAGTTCACTCAACCTCATATGAGATGGACCTTGTTCTAAAGTTCAGAATAGAACAAAAGGACATATTTATTTGTAGGTCATTGGCAAACAAAGAACTACAGTGTAGTGTCCTGAGCACTGTGACAATGTGACACAGGTTAGTAAACAGGGTTGAGCTGCTGTTTCCCCTTCTGGGGATTATATTAGTCATTAGAGTACCTTGGAGAACAATATTGAATTTTTCCTTTGATGCTTTGATTTATTACCACAAGGATAGGGTGTTGGGATTCTGGCCACAGCTAACTTGGCCTTCTTCATCTACATGAGGTCTGGAAGTTTCTGCCTGTCATGCAATAGGCCAAAGCTGTTAACTGAACTTGGAAGACAGGGTCTGACTCTAAAGGCAGCCTGGGGAAGGCTGTCACTGTCTCTAATGTTGGATGCACTCCTTCTCAGAGAGTAAAACAATGGGATGGCCATCTAAACACTAAATGTACTGGAGAGAAAGTTACTGCAGGCAGCGATTATAAATATAACAGGAATCTGGGGATGGATGACATTTCATAAAGTCTTCTGAGGGGAATTGGACTCTGGTCAAACAATGAAAGCAGCTTCTGATCACGCTTTATTTTGAAAACAGATTCAAATCAGATGGAAATATTCTCATGTAACCCAAAGGATGTCTGCAGGAATAAATGTTGCAAATGTTCTCTCTGGCAGTGGTCTTCAAAGAACCAAGAAAAAGCTAGAACTGATTTGAAGTGTGAGATGATTTAAAATTAGCATGATCAAGAAGAGTGTGACTGTATTTCTATCAGCTTTGCCGTCTGCTAAATCAGCCCTGACACAGAGCATGAGGCTATGGCTCTAAACGGAAAGATGTCAGCCAGAGCTGGCCCACCCTTGGGAAAGGACTTGCCTTATTAATAGAACATTGCGAAGGCTACTCTCACTCTAGGATGCCTACTACTCTGATGCTTTTAAACTGTGTTTTGAGTAGCAGGGTCCACACGGGGTCTCCTATGGTATACAAATTTAGAAATTGCTATGCATTTTACCCATTTACCTCTTCTTGGAGATTCACAATGTATATCAAAAATATGTTGAGCACTATGAAAATTCTATAATTTAGTATCTTACCTAAAACTTTGCTTTATTTTTCTTATAAATTTGCAAAAAGGAAATGTGTAATATTTTTCTTCATCTTTGTCTATATGTATGTGCATGTTCACGTGTGGGAGAGTCACACTGCATATGTGGAGGCCACAGAGCAACTTCAGGTTTCATTCATCACCTCCCCACTTGTTTGAAATGGGATCTTTTGTTATTTAAGCTGACCTGTGAGTCTCAGGGATCCTCCTGTCTCTGCTTCCCATCTCCCCATAAAAGTGTTGAGATTACAATGTGTGTTATGGCATCCAGCATTACATAGGTTCTGGGAATTCAAACACAGGTCCTCATTCTTACAGGGTAAGTATTTTACCCACTGAGCCATTTCTACAGCCTGTAATGTCATTCAGTAAGCCTCAGACACACATGGCTATACCTAAATAGTATGAAAAAAAATTACAATTCAAGGTACAATTATATCCTCTCTCCATGCACAGTATAGATATAGCCTTCTGGAAACCCTGCATTAGTCAACCTTATCTACCACAATGACAATTTATTGCCCCAAGGCTTATAGAACATCTCAGCACAGTTAATGACCAATCTGTGAAACATCAAAGTTCTTTTCCTTCAAAGCCTAAGCTGGTGGCTACGTGTGCCTTATTAGTCAAGACACTTAAATGTTCTCTTGGGTTTTACTGGAGAATATAAGCAACAGCTTCAACTTGAAGTTGGGTAGGAATGTTGCAGTGGGCAAAGAGTGAACCTTACCTTCAACTGTTCTTCCACAGACGAAAGAATTTGAAGGACATTTCAACCCTCAATCCCGGACTATCTGTGCTTTTATTTGCTGCAAGTCCAGATAATCCTGGGTTATTAGAACTGGCTCATAGGTAAGGCATGTGGGATTTATAGAATCCGACTTAGAATTCACAGTAGGATAATAAGGGGAAGACAAAGCAAGACAGAAGAAAAGGAAGAAATGCAGACAAGGCTAAATAGGAAGAGGGGAGTCTGGTATGAAGGAAGTCATAGCAATGAGCCATTACAGAAAAATACATAAAAACGTTTGTTTTGACTGACCACCTATGCAAGACCCCAAAAGGCCAGAAAGAACTAGAATGGGACTCGCTCGTGCTAAATGCTACATAGTCTGACTGAGGCTTTAAGGATAGTTTATCAACCATCCCCTGGAAACAAGATATTCCAGCCTATATGTCAGTAAACTTTGAAAAGAAATTGAACTTGATTTTTCCTTAACTTTAACAAAATATAACCTAACAGTAACCAACCAGCTTCTTTTAAATCTATTTCTTCATCCTGATAGTTTATCATTACAGGTAACAGCACTCTGCTGAATGGAAGGTGTCCAGGTTCATGAGTCCTGAGTAAAAGCCAATTTGATGTAGAACTAAATTTGCTATAATTTTGTCCTTGACATTCAGAACAATGCAAGCTCTTTAAGATTCAAGTTATTCTGATTAGAAGTTGTGGCCAGCTTATGCCTCAAAATGTTTATCAAATGCATTCTAATTGACCAACCTCCTCTAAAGGGCTCAGTCTGGTTCCTTTTACTTTATCCCTGTATTCTCTTACCCTCCATTTGTGCTACTCAAACAATGAGCATTTTTGGTTTTATTTTGCTTAACCTTAGAAACCCTTCCTTTAGAAAATCCCAGTGGCTTCATCAGAAAATTCATCTGCTGTTCTGTATTGAAACAAGGAAGTAGCTCACCAACTCCTGTGCTGAAGACATTTGAATTTGTGGCTAGACTGTTGTGTGGTCTCTGTATTGTGCTATGTATCCATTCATGACAGTGGCTTTAAATACTAAGGAGCATGACTGAGTCACAAAGGATTACTGTTAAATATGCAATCCTGTTGAGGAGATTTGTTGTGAGACTGGAGAGACTGTATTTCCAACAGGTTCCTGGATGATGGTTTGGTTCCTAGACTTGGATCATACCTTCAGTAGTAACTTATTATGTTCCTAAATTGTGGAGTAGATTGAAGACAGTGTAAGGCTTTACCTGGTGTTATGAAAGGACTCAAACTTGACAATAATCAGTAGGAATTGATGAATAGTCTATAAAGCTGTGACTTAATAAAATGACTCTTCTACTCAAAACTCAGCAATGCTAGGAGACTTCAAAGTTCTTTAAACCTTAGTCTACTCTTCTATACAGATTATTTGGGCTCCATGAGATTATAAGAAAGGTGATATAAATCTGTTTGAAAAATTACAGTGGGCTGAGTTTTTTTTAGGCCATCTCACATAGTCCAGGCTGATCTTAATATATAGCTGAAAATGACATTGGACTCCTGATTCTCTTTCTAGAGTGCTGAGATTTCAGGTGTGGAACACCACTCACTTCCAGTTTATGTGATACTGAGGATCAAACCCAGAGCTTCATGCTTACCAGACAAGCACTCTACAAACTGAGCTGTATCTCAGCCCCTAAAGTTGAGAGGTCTCAGGAAAGCCAGACTAGACAAGAATCCCTCAAGTTAGATCTATAAGAACTGGGCCTGGGTACTGGGTGGACTTACAGGTTTTTCAGGACATTGCAGGACTTTAACAACCTAAGTAGGATTTGGCACCTCAAGTTCTGGTATACTTTGACATTGTGTATATTTGCCTTGGTGAAATGAACATCCAATCTGAAATAGTGGCACAAGAGACACACACTAACAGCTCTGCAGGGGCCAGGCAGCTGTTACAAATGAAATCAGTTATCCCCAGGCTAATGGGGATCTGGTTGGAAGTATGATAAAACAAAAGTCCTCCTGCTCAGCCACACGCAATTCTGCTGAATAGGGCTGTGCAGGCCTGCTGATGGCTGGATTAGTTACTTTTCTCATTGTTGTGACAAAATATATGACAAAAGCAATTTAATGAAGTTGGGGTTTGTTTGGGTTAACAGTTCAGGAGTATAGTCCATCATGGCAGGGCAGGCATGGTGGCGAGTGTGAAGCAGCTGGACACAAGTATACCCAGTCAGGAAGGAGAGAGATGAATGCCTTTGCATGGCTCACTTTGTCCTTTTTTGTTCAAACAGAACTCATTTTTTATTGATTGATTTTTTTAGTCTGTATTTCATACAGAACATCCCAAACAATCTTATTCGTCTGTATACCCACATCCCAAATGGCACCCTCCCATAGCACCCCGCCCCCAATGAAGCCGATATACTCTGTCATCCCTGTTACTGACCACTGTGTTATCAGTGACCCCAGCCTTTCCCTTGTGCTAGTCCATCTGCTGAGTCTAGTCAGCCTATACAATGGCGTTCTACTCAGCAGTAAAGAAAGATGAAATTTGCAGGTAAGTGGGTGAAACTAGAAACTGTTATACTAAGTGAAGTAACACAGACTCAGAAAATGAAAAAATGACAAATGTTCTCCCTCATATGTGAATCCTAGACCTAAATCATTATAAATGAGTATGTATCGAGGCATAATTACAGGAACCAGCGTGATGAAAAGGAACCAGGGAGGTAAAGGAAAAGAAAGAACCTGAGAGAGAAGAACCATAGGAAACAGTGTTACTAAGGGAGATATGGATAAAAATGGCGCTATTTAAATGGGAAGAGGAGGGAAGGTTATATAAGGAATTTTGGGGATAAAGGGAAAGAAGGAGCTCAAGAGAAGTGGAATCATAGGAGAAGGGTATTATTAAGGGAGAAATGGGAAAAAATGGGGGCACTTTAAAAGGGGTTCACTTTGCCCTTTTATGCAGTCTAGGACTCCAACCCATGAAATGGTGCTTCTCTCATTTGGGATGGGTTTTTCCAGTCTCTATTAATGTCATAAAGAAATTTTCTCACAAGCGTGTCCACAGAATTGTGTCCATGGTGATTCTAGATCCTGTCAAGTTTGCAACCAATTAAACACCACAATGTCACAGGAGCACAGATTCAGATGTTTTAGGAGAAGTAAAGATTGAGGTTTGTGTAAAGGGTGAATCTTGAGGCTGGTAAGATGGTTCGCCAGTTAAGATCACTTGCTCCTGTCATAGAAGACCTATGTTTGATTCAAACACTCACACTATGAAGCCCATAAATCACATGTAATTCCAAGTCCAAGGAATCTGATGCCCTCTTCTGGCCTCCATGAGCATCTGCATACATGTAGTGCACCTACAGACAAGCACACACACACGTATATGTAAAATAAAAAGAAATAAATCTTTTAAAAAATGAATCTTGTATAAATGACAGTATGCAGTGAATGGTGGAGCCAGAGGATTTCTCTAGTTGGTAAGCCCTGGGAGAACAATTGGAATCCACAGGTGGAGATGATGGCTCCTATGAAATCCAGGAATCCTAAGTGTAAGTATTCCTTTTTTCAATGGCAGAAAAGAAATTGCACAGCAGCCTGCAAAAATCTTAGTCAACAGTTTTCATTTTCTCCTGAAATTTCTTCTCTGATAAGGCCTTTGTACTTCATCACAGGCTGTAATTACTTAAAGTGTAGACTGTTCTTCAGACACTGCCTATTGTCCACAAATCACCTTAGAGATTTGTGTGGGTATTGGTTAGCATCTTGTTCTTTGAGGTTAAAACAAGAGTGCAATTATCTTTTTATTCATACAGGCTTCCTGGTGCTTGTTTGAAAGTGGCAGCTGGAGTGTGATGGTCATACAGTATTTCCCAGTGCCTATCTGCATGAGAAAAGAAGAAAACTTCATAAAGAGATGTTCACTGAGGTCCCTCATTTTTCATAGAAACAGACTCTCACTTTATCTTCACCATGTGGAGGAAAAGCTAGGAAACCGATACTGGCCCTGTCAAAATCTCATCATCTTCCCTTTAAAGATGTTTCAGTTTGGATTGGCTCTGGTGCCTATAAAATGTTCAATCAATTCTCTTCAAATATCTCTAATCTTATTATCCAGCTATTGAGTCATGATTACTAAAGAGATGTCTGAGAAAAATCTAAAGAAGGAAACCTGGTCTAATATATTGTTTATTTGGTTGGTGAGCACAATAATTTGTTTCATTAACTTGTTTTCACTTTAAAGTTGTCAGTGTGAATTAGAAAAATCAATCATGTGTGTCCCCAGATGTCCAGATGTTACACAGTTTTGTTTACCAAATGCTGGGCGCAGGGCAACTAAAGTTACCAGGAATAGAGATAATTAGACTGGAGTTTTCTTTTGCCAGGACTCAAAAATCAAAGTCAGAGCTATTTTATGTTTTTATATTTTTTAAGATTTACTTATTTTTATTTTCTATGTATGAATGTTTGCCCACATTTATGTATTCACACCAAGTGCTTCATTGGTACCCATGGAGCCAGAAGAGAGCATCAGATCCCCTGGAACTGGAATGACCGACAGTTGTGAGCTACCACATGGGTGCTGGAGACTGTACTCAGGTCCTCTGCAAGAGCAGCCCGTGCTTTTACCTGCTGAGCCATCTCTCCAGCCCCTCTGATAGCAACACCAAGCAGGTCTCACCCATAGAATACATTTTTGCCTCATCTTACCCTGGGCTGTTCTCATCCCATTCTTGGCACAATTATATCTCCAGTTCATTCTCAATTTAAATATGACTTACAGATGAAAATGAAGCAGGTAAGCTATTGCCAGCTTTACCCGGACCAACAAAACAGCCCAATAGCCCTTAGTCCCAAGAAGTAGCAAATCACTGTTGTCATAGTTTCTCATTTTTGAGGTAGTTACTTCGTGATGGAAAAGTGATATATTTGGTTCTCATTATTTTAATTTGTACTTAAGATGGAATAGGTAGAGCTTATAAATCATCATGATCTGCTTTCATTATATTTTTATATGAGAGGGGCTATAGCTTGAATGAGAAAAGTCCCCCAGGGTTCATGTATGGAACACTTGATCTCCATTTGGTAGTGCTGTTAGGGGAGATTATGGAACCTTTAGGAAGTGGAGCCTTGCTGGATGAACTACAACACTGGGGGTGGGATTTGAGGGTTTATAACTTCATCCTACTTCCTGCTTTCTGACTCTTCTTCCAGTGTGTGGATGAAATCAGATCTCTCTACTGCCTTGCTTTTTTCCTCATGATGTACTCTATCCCTCTGGAACCACAAGCTAAAATAAACTTTTTCTTCCTTAAATTTCTTTTGGTCATGGTATTTTACTACAGCAACAGAAAAGTAATTCAGGAAGTAAAATTTATTTAGTTTAAGAAAATCGAATACTTAGTGTGAATGACCTCTTTTGTTCAGTTTAGTGGCTTTTTTCAGTGCCCCCCACTAATATTCTAAATATGCAATACTACTGTGATCTCCATTTCTAAAATGTTGTCATTGCTTTCTAAACTTCTGAGCAAGATGGAAGATTAGAAGTTGCCTCTGAATGGCACACGGCAGGGTAAAAGAGTCAGAGTAGAAGAACAGGAAAAAGATTTGATGATATGTGTAAAATTCTCCAAGGAGGAGCACCACCAGGATGGGTCAGCAGCAGCTGCCAACAGGGCATGGTCCCTGCTGGACATGGGCTCTGTAGGAATAGCAAGGTGGAGAGGGACTGACCAGGCTGCTGAGATGCAAGGAGGAGCTGGATACCACGTAGGTGCACACACAGCCATAGCAGCACTGGACAACTGTGGAAACTATGGCAGGAGTGCTGCAGGCAAGAGCCTAAAGTTGATTTCTTCAGCATCTGCCACTGCCTGAATGAGCCACAGCATGGGAATATGAGAAGCTTGGTAAATTTGGCATGTCATCTTGGTACATACCCACCTGTGGGAACAATTATTCTTCCACAGGAACTGTAGGACATTGAAGGTGAGGGGAAAACCTGAGGTTCAGCCAGGAAGAGACAACCTACAGACAAAGGTCAACAAAAGCTCAGCCATGCCTTCCACATCCCTCAGAGCCTGTCACAGAAGGTTCTCCATGGAACATGTGATGCCAAGTACACCAGAGATGAAAGGACTACAGCCATGTAGAGGAGACTCAGACTGGAAATTCCATCAGAAACTGAAGTCCCACACAGAACACTCTCTCAGCAAGGGAGACACATGAGGGAAAGCAAGATGATTCAGTAGATAAAGAGCTTGTCCTGAAGTGTGAGTAGCTAAGTTCAGATGCCCCCAAATCCATGTAAAAGCCTGCAGCCATGGCAGCCTGCCTATAATCTCAGCATCAGGACATAGAGACAGATGATCCTCAACAACACTGGGTAGACAAGGCAATAGATGAGCTCTTGGTTCAACTGAGAAATCCTTCCTTTAAAAATGAAAATAGAGTGCATTCAAGGAACAGATCCAGCATCATCTTTGGGCATACACACACACACACACACACACACACACACACACACACAC
>NW_008339765.1:1883734-1885533 GCF_000622305.1 Nannospalax galili
AAAAAGAAAAAAAAGAGCATTCAAAGAACAGAACCAGCATCCCCTTTTTGCATACACACACACACACACACACACACACACACACACACACACACACCTGCACACTCATGTGTGCCCACACATTCCAATACACATATATCCATATACTACACATGCACACATACATGCACAGAGAACACATCAATTTAACTTGTTAATGAGACTTGCAGTCTTCCTCAACACACAAAGACACTGCTACAAAGGATCATTAAAGGAAAAGCACCTACATCCCTACTAGGAAGAAATAATGACTGAGCTATATCCTCTATTTCATCTTTTTTATTATATGTATTTTAATTCAGAATTGGTTTAGTTTATTTAATTGTGAGTGTGGAGATCACAGAACAACTTGCAGGAGTCAGTTGTCTCTTACCACTGGGTCTGTAGAGTGAACTCAGCACCTTTACCTGCTGAGTCAGCTCATCAACCCAACATTAATTTTTTAATTATACTTTTGTACTTCAATTGTTTAGTTTTTGTTTCAGCATCTATCTCACTTTAAATAGGCTTTTATAACTATCCTCCTTTTTCTTCAGCTACCCCATATTATTTTCACTATTATTTCCCAAACCATTAGGTATAAAAAAGATTATAAACTACATTTTTCTTTATCAATACCCTAATACCATCATCTCCAAATCTTATTGGGGACACAAGTAAAATATAAAAGTATCCTCCAATACAGGTTACAACCAAACTCCTGTCAGCTGATTGTATCTACTACTGTATTTGGCTTCCCCTGCTAAATAGTATGGGGGGAACAGGACCCCAATTGAAGGTAACTTACCAGGAAGAATCCCATAACATAAAGTAAACAACAAAGAGTTGGGGGGATTCCATCCCAAGATATTAGAAATACATCAAAGAAACACAAAATCTATTAGAAAGCATGCCGATAGGGGACATCCAGAAGCTCATGACTGAATACCAAAAACCAAAGATAAGGAGAGAGCTGATATCCCAGAAAGAGATTTCAGAGTCCTTTCAGAAAGGGTCAAGAAGCAAACGATGTCTAGGACAGATGAATGAAGCAAGAAAATCAATTCAGGACTTAGAGAAGAAATTTAACAAAGTGGGTGAAATGGTCAGAAATTTGTAGAAGTTCAAAGACATGGAGAAAAATTTCATCAAGGAAATTGAAACTCTGATAAAGAACTAAATAGACAGGCTTGAAATAAAAGAGGCAATCAATCAGTGAAATACAACAATAAAGAACATAGCATCCAAAAAACACCCAAGCAGAAGAATGTGCTTCAAGGATGGAGGGAAAAGTGCAAGAACACAGTACATTCAGACCTACATATCAAAAAGTAATGAGCCTGACCAAAATGTCCAGGAACTCCAGGTGTATAGAAGACTCAAAACCTGAGGCTGGAGAGATGGCTCAGCGCTTAACAACACTGTTTGTTCTTGCAGAAGATCTGGATTTGAATCCCAGCACCCACATGACAGCTAACAATTGCACATAACTCCAGTTCCAGGGGATCCGATAGCCTCTTCTGTTCTCCGAGGGCATTGCATGACACGGGTGCACTCACCTACATGCAGGCAATACACTCATATACATAAAACTTAAATAATAATAAATACTTTTTTTTTTGTCTTATTGAGACAGGGTCTCCCTGTAGCACCATCTGGCCTGGAATTTGCTTTGTAGACCAGGCTGGCCTTGAATTCCCAGAGATCTGCCTGCCTCTGCCTCCCAAATGCTGGGATTAAAGGCGTGTGCCACCATGCCCGGCTACTATTCATTATTTTTT
>NW_008339765.1:1885550-1900524 GCF_000622305.1 Nannospalax galili
GGGAGACAAAAATCCAAGAATCCATAGGATAGAAGGAGATAAGATAAAGTCTAAAACCGTATGCTATTTATTCAATGAAATTATAGCAGAAAAATCTCCGAAACCTAGAGAAAAAAATGGATATCCAAAAACAAGGGGGATTTAGAGCCTCAAATAGATGAGCAGAGAAGAAACTCTCCACAATACATATCACAGTCAAGGTGTCAAAAATACAAAATAAAGAAAAAATATTAAAAATTATAAAGGGAAACTGTCAGATCACCTACAAAGGCAGAAACATAAGCAGGTCAGATCTCTTATTAACAAATCTAAAAGCCAGGAAAACATGGAATGATATGCTTCAAGCCCTAAAATCAAGTCACTGTCCACTAAGATGGCCATCCCCAGTAAAGTCCTCTGTTAGAATTGATTGAAAAACAAGAACATTTCATGATATATGTTCTAGCTTCATTTCTGTTGCTGTGAGAATGAATCTTGACCAAAGCAACTTAGAAAGGGTTTATTTTACCTCATAATCTCAGGTTACAGTTCATCGCTGAAGGGATCTCTAGGCAGCAGGAACTTGAAGCAGCTGGTCACATCACATTCACAGTCAAGAGCACAGAGACGTGAACACAGTATGCTCACTGTCTTATTTGCTTGTGCTGAATTTCCCCACTCTTCCTTTTTTGTAAAAATTATTTATTTAATAACCACTTGATTAGAAGAAGCATTTCATTACAACACCATTGACATATTCAATAACAATTTTGAAAGAGGTTCACAGTTGAAGTAATACAGTTATACAATATTGTACTCAGTATAAACCCTATAAGACATTAAATTGAAGTTTTGCCTTTAAAAACGATCTCCATTTCACTTTAAAAAATACTGTTTCATACAAAAAACTCATTTTAATTAGTTTTTAAAATATTTTATTATTTTATGTGTATGAGCATATTTCCTGCATGTATGTGAGTGCACCCATGTCATGAAATGCTGTCGAGGTCAGCAGAGGGCTTCAGATTCCTCTGGTACTGGAGTTAAGGACGGTTCGTAGCCACCACATGGATGCTGGGAATCAAAACTGGGTCCTCTGCAAGAACGTCAGTGATCATAACTGCTGAGCCATCTCTCCAGCCCCGAAAAACTCATTTTTAATGCAATTAACACTTAGATGTTTGCACATGCATCTCTAATCTCTATATAGCTGATTATTACCAGTAACAGTCACTTTCTGAGATCCTTGGCAGCTGAGCATGGATATATAGTCATCAGGTAGAATTCAATGGTAATGTTTTTCACATCCTCTAACTAACATGAAGCAAATTTTTATGCTTCTTCCTCAAATATAACACTTTTTGTTGATCTTTTTGTGTGTATTTCATACAGAACATCCCAAACAATCATATTCATCTATATACCCACGTCCCAAATGGCAGCCTGCCATAGCCCCCACCACCACTGGAGCCCATATACTCTGTCATCCCTGTTACTGTCCACTGTGTTGTCAGTGCCCCAGCCGTTCCCCAGTGCTTGTCCATCTGCTGAATCTAGTCTGCCTATCTAGAGTTCCTTGTTTTAGGGAGATCAGCTCTTCCTCATCTAGCAGCAATCAGTTGACAATATTCCTTTAGATAAGAATGGGGACTGCTGTTCATTTTCCTAGTTCTATGCTGGGTTGCTGTTTGGGAGTCTCTAGGGCCACCCTGGCCAACAACTCAAAGGAAGGTATTTGATGTCTGCCATTGTTTCTTGTTATGTAGCCTTTAGCTACACACAAGGGCTCTTAAAGGATTATATTGGTCCATTAAATCTTTGGTTATACATTCCTTTTGGGTGTTTAAGACCATACAGTTGGCCCAAATAAACCAATTTATTTTTATTCTTTGAGTCCTTTGAGGATCTGTTCCTCAGGGGTCACATGGGCTTAGGAGGAGTCCCTGGCTCCTTTCTTTTACCAGTTCCATCTATGTGAAGATAAGTCAAAGGTCCTGCTCAACCATGGATGGCTTTACTTGGAAGCACGGAGGAAATATTTTTCTGTGTAGACTCTCCTCTTTGTAGACTGGATACTAGTTCAAGTCCATTTGGTAGGGTCTCCATTGCCTCTTTGATCAAGAGGACAGGTGATTCACTACAGTTAACAAGACATTTGAGAGATGCTCATAGTCCCCTGGAAGGGCAAGGAACAAAAACTCCCCTTTAAGTTCCTCTGACCAAATTAGTATAGGCCTCAAAGTATGGCTGTTAAATATCCAAGAAGGATAGTTCTACCAGTCTGGTACTTTTAATTACCATGTGCAGTGTAGATAAAACTTGGGCAAAGACCAAATGTTCTCAGATAAACCTTGCCTAGACATATATTATGTTCCTTGAGCTAGTTGTATGAATAATTTGTCCATAGGTTGTTGGACTAAAATGGTTCCCTCTGATTTTTTCTTAAAACTAGCTAGGAATTATTTATCTCTTGCATTGTCTAACCCTTCCACCATGGTTTCCCCATTTAAAATGCCCACATTTTTCCCATTTCTTCCTTAATAATACCCTTCACGTATGGTCCCACCTCTCTTGAGCTCCTTCTTTCCCTTTATCCCCAAGGTTCATTGTATAACCCTCACTCCCATCTCCCCTTAAAATAACCCCATTTTTATCCATATCTCCCTTATTAATGCTTGTTTCCTACTCTTCTTCTCTTTCAGATTCTTTCTTTTCCTTTACCTCCCTGGTTCCTTTTCATTATCCTGGTTCCTGTAGTTATGTCTGGATACATACTCATTTATAAAGATTTGGTGCTAAGATTCACATATGAGGAAGAACATATGTCATTTTTTCATTTTCTGAGTCTGTGTTATTTCACTTTGTATTACAGTTTCTAGTTCCATGCATTTATCTGGAAATTTCATGATTTCATCTTTCTTTATGGCTGAGTAAAACTCCATTGTATAAATGAACCACATTTTTATTATCTACTCATCAGTTAAGGGACACTTAGATTGCTTCCATCTCTTAGCTATTGTGAAAAAAGCAGCAACAAACATGGATGTGCAAGTGTCTCTGCAATAGGATGAGTTCTTTGAGTATAGGCCAAGGAGTGGAATAACTGGGTCAAATGGTAGGTTCATTTTTAGTTTTTTAAGAGTTCTCCACACTGGTTTCCATAGGGTTTGAACAAGTTTGCAATCCCATTGGCAGTGGATGAATGTTCCCCTTTCCCCACATCCCCTCCAACATTCAGTATCATTTGTTCTCTTGATCTTAGCCAGTCTGACTGAGGTAAGACGAAATCTGAAAGTCATTTTAATTTGCATTTACCTAATTACTAATGATGTTGAACACCTTTTAAGATGCTACTTATCCATCTTTATTTCTTCTTTTGAGAACTCTCTGTTCATTTCCTTAGCCCATCTTTTAATTGGGTTACTTCTTTCTTGATTCTTTGTCTTCTGAGTTTGTTATATATTCTGGATGTTAAACCTCTGTCAGATGTGTTGCTGGTGAAGATTTTCTCTTTTTTCAAAATTTCTTGAGTCAGGTTCCTTCTGTAACCCCACCTGGCCTACTGCTAGATGAGGAAGCGCTGATCTTCCTAAAACAAGGAACTCTAGATAGGCTGACTAGACTCAGCGGATGGACAAGCACTGGGTAATGGCTGGAGGCACTGACAACACAGTGGACAATAACAGGGATGACAGACTATATGGGCTCCAGTGGGGAGAGGGGAGGCTATAGGAAGGTGCCATTTGGGACATGGGTATATAGATGAATAAGATTGTTTGGGATGTTCTGTATGAAATACACACACACACACAATCAGTAAATTTAAAAAATGAGTTGAGTTATATTTGAGGAAGAAGCATAAAAAGTTGTTTTATGTTAATTAGTAGATGTGAAAAACACTGCCATTGAAATTTACCTGATGACTGTATATCTATGCTCAGATGCCAAGGAGCTCAGAAAGTAACCGACTGTGGCTAGTAATAATCAGATATGTAGAGATTAGAGAAACGTGGAAACATCTAAGCATTAGTTGCATTAAAAATGAGTTTTTCTGCATGAAACAGTATATTTTAAAATGAAATGGAAATCTTTTTTAAAGGTTAAAACCTCATTCAATTTTATGTTTTATAGGGTTTATACTGAATACAATATTGTATAACTGTAATAATTCAAATGTGAACCTAAACATTTACAGCTAGTTTTGAAAGAGATGCATTTTAGCTCCAGAAATTGTTATTGAATAGGTTAATGCTGTAATGAAATGCTTCTTCTAATCATGTGGTTATTAAATAAATAATTTAAAAATTTCCAATATTTATTAATAAAATAAATAAAAAGAATGGTAAATGAAGAGATTTATTAAATATGTATTAGAAAATGAAAGCATGATTTGAAAATTACATCAGGAACTTGGTAGTACTTTGGCCTCACAACAAGAGGAATGGTGGGTAGTGTGGTTAGAGGTACTGTGACTCATGTGCACAGAATAAACATTTCACCTAGAGACTCTTTTACCCAAGAAATTGGAAGGTCTTAAGCCTCTGTGTGCTGTGGGAAAGCCCTGAGCCTTCTAAGTCCCTCTGATGATTTGTGAAACAGTGTGCTGCAGAAACACTGGCCAAAATCCTCCACTGAGGTTCTGAGGAGCAGGAAGACGTCTGTGAACAAAATTGATTCTCTCCAACTGCACTGCGTAGCCACTATCCTGTTACCTCAGAAGAAACAGAGTTCTTATTGATCCGCCCTCCTCTAGCACCCCACCCTCTACTTCTCTACTTTGTTATTTTACAGTCTTCGGGAGAGAAGAAGAAATTTAAAAGAAAAATAGAATAAAAGATCTGAAGTTACAGGAAGATATGTTGCTCTCACAAGCAACACACACTAAAGTGTGAATTTTTAAAAATATATTAAGTAACAGTGATCCTCAAACTCAAGTGACCTACAAAGAACCATAAGATCATCTGCACAAGCATTTAGACAAGTGGTCCTTACATACATGCCCTATAGATTAGGATGTAGCCCTTTCTTCACTTAACACTCATCCCTGGAAATTCTGATAACAGAAAGCCTAGGAAAAGACATAGAGACAGAGACAGACATAACAGCCAGAGAAAAGAGCCGGGCTGGATAAATGGAAACTGGAAGATTGAAGAGTGTTTTTTCTATAGCTGTATAGATAGATGGATAGACAGAAATACAGATAGATACATAGTTACATAGATGATAGATTATAATTGATGGATAGGTGATTGATAAGTAGACAGATTGTACATATAGAGATTGATTGATACATAGATGACAAGTAGATTATTGATCCATGATAGATAGATGACAGATAGATGATGGATAGATGGATGGATAGATAGATGATAGTAGGTAGATAGATAGATAGATGATAGATAGATAGATGATAGATAGATAGATAGATAGATAGATGATAGTAGATTATAGATGGTAGATAATTGATAGAAGATTGATAGATTAGGGGATAGATAAATAACTTGCTAAGTTTAGACATAAATATTGGGACTGGAGAGATGGCTCAGTAGTTAAGAGCACCAGCTGTTCTTGCAGAAGATCTGGGTTGGAATCCCAGCACCCACATGGCAGCTAACAACTGTCCACTCCACTTCCGGGGGATCTGATGCCATTTTCTGTCCTCCATGGGCATTGCATGACACAGGTGCACTTGTATTCATGCATGCAATACACACATATACATAAAATAAAAATAAAACAAAAAATAGGCACAAATATTAACAATAATGAGGTATGAACAGTGCTCTTCTGTACCAATAATATGAAAACTGATGTTTAGAAGTAGGATATTAGTAATACCATACAGTACCATCATTCAGTAACTATTCATTAAACAAGCATGCTAAAAAAAAGTTGGACCTGGAGAACACAGTGATGAGATAAATATTCCCTTAAAGTATGACAGGGTAACAATAAATAAAGTTCTTGGTGAAATAAAGCAGTGTGCCTTGGCTGAGTGGTACTGTGTGGGTGTTGTTATTTTGCTAAGCCTCATTTCTTCAGTACAGCCCAACCGGAGAATTGAGGCCTTTAGCATGTACACTTCTACACCACTGGGAAGCTCATTTTGAATGTTCTATGGAGTGTTTTCCCCTCCATGACATTCAGATCCCTCAAGCTGATCAGATATGTTTAGGCCAAAACTCCCTGAATACTCAAAATCCCCTTGACCATGCAAGACTAGTCCAAGGGTCAGATGCAGATGGCTCACTTGAGGATTTGAAGCCCTTTTGGGGAACAGTAACTATCATGACTTGTAAAAGAGGGGAAAAGGGGCCACAGTTACAGCTCCCAATCTTGAATGTCTATGCAATTAGAAGGGGGGATAAGACTACTCAGTAGGAGAGATTTCCTGCATCAGAGTCAAATCCGTGTCTTAGAACTAAGTATACGACATATGTAATCTTTCCCATTTCTGGGTGACCGAAGAAGATACTACTCTGTCCAGGACAGAAGGAAATATAAAATTTCCCTCTCTCTTAGTATTTAAAATTTAGAATTTGAAGTGTGTCTTTAAGTGTTCCTCCCATGTGCTCAGTTATCTTAGACACCACGGGGGCTACACCCCTACAGGATCTTTACCCTAACTTATAATACAAGGCACTATGTGACATGGAATCACTTAGGTATAAAATGGACATGGCTGCAAACTGGAAGACGGGCCAGGGCAATTGCCAGTGTTTTATTGATTTAACACATAAAGAAAGCCGACTATAATTATATGTTCTTTCTTATATTTATTTTAGTTCCCATACTCTTAGTATAGATTTTTGTTTGAAAAAAATTTGCAAAGAGCAAAAAGGCAATTGAAATAACAATCCTGACTTACTCTGGCCAAATGAATACATGTATATTAAAATATATACTTATGTGTGCAATATTTATACATAGATTTTTATCAACTAAATGTCAGTGTGCATATCCATTTGAAAGCTGCCTCTTTCACTCAACAGTGAATCATACTATCTTTACATTTCAAAACATTATGGTGCCGTTGTTTATTTTAAGATTGCTTTGTGGACCATCAAGATGACTCCAGGAGTAAATCTGCTTGCCTCTAAACCTCCACTCATGTGGTTAACATGAGTTTGATTCCCTGGGATTCATGTATTAGGAGAAAATCAGCTCCCTCTGTTTTCTATATGTGCACCATGGAACTTGTACATATAGGCACACATACATGCAAAAATAATAAATTTACTCTTAAATTTTTTAAATAAAGGCACATTGTACCTATTGTATGAATTTATCATATTTTCCCTAATAAGACTCCTCAGTTCAATGCCTAGACCTGTTCATATTTTTTTACTATAACTAATCATACATCTTTCAAATTCCTGCTTTGGATTTTGTGATAAACTGATATCTGCCTGCATCTTCTGGCATCTTTTCATTCAGTTCTTCAAGTTACTTCCCTAAAGGAAAACTACAAGGTCAAACAATGTGAAGTTTAAAAACGTAAAATTCATTGATACTGGTGAAGAAGCAAACTACTCCAAAATAAATGGATTTACCCCAAATCAAAGTGAAATAAGTTAGCTGAAATAAATTCCCTAATAAAATGCAGTTTGTTCAAAAGGTGGGAATTGTTCCAACTGAAACAGAAGTATTTTCCCCAGGAAACCTGTTATTACTGATCATTGGAGTCTTGTTAGTTATAGAAAAGTAAATATGCAATTTTCACAGATAAGACTACCATATACCACACAACAGGTTTTCCCCTAGTGTTTAGTAACATTTTACTTTCTTTTTAATTAAAAATTTTCTTAATTTTTGACAATTTCATACATATACACAAATAAATATTATATCCATTCCATACTTTCCTTCAGCTTCTCCACATCTCCCCCAGTACGTCCCACTAAGTCCAATTAGTGCTGCCTGTATGCGCATGGCGGAGCCATCCATGGGAGCATGGGAAACCAGTGGAAAAACCTTAAAAAAGAATGATTATGGGGTTGGAGAGATGGCTCAGCAGTTAAGAACACTGGTTGTTCTTGCAGAAGACCCAAGTTTGAATCCCAGCACCCACATGGCAGCTAACAACTGTCCATAACTCTAGTCCCAGGGGATCTAACAGCCTCTTCTGATCTCCAAAGGCATTGCACGACATGGGTGCACTTACCTACATGCGGGCAAAACACACATACACATAAAATATAAAGAATAAATAAAATTCAAAAGAATGATTGTCTCTTAGCAGCTATCAACTGCCAACAGCTCCTTAGAGAAGGGTGGGGCCTAAACAGTACCTCTATCATCTATGCACAATTTTGATCTTGTGCATGTAGCCATAGCTTCTGTGAATTTATGAGTGTGAAAGCCATCTCATGTCCAGAAGACAGCATGTCACAGCACTCCTCCTTATACTCTGCCTCCTTCTCTACTACATTCCCTAAGAATGGGGGAGGGGATGTTGGTAAAGGTGTCTGATTTAGAGGTGAGAACTCAGTCCCTGCTTGCAGCACTTTGACCAATAATGCACCTCAGTACTGACTAATGCCTACTGCAAAAGGAGGTTTCTCTTGCCAAGGTTGAGAGAAGCCCACCAAGTCTATCAGTACAAGCAATTATTTAGAAGGCAATTTGACAACATAACCATTTAGGAAAATAACAATAGCGATAGGTCTACCCGGGAGTCTATGACTTCTTCAGCCATGAACTTTTAACCAGGATTATAGTACCAGGCATGAGACTCCCTCCTGTTGAGGAGGCCTCAAATCCAATCAGAATGTGGTTATTTAGCTCATAACAGTCAGGCCACTATTGACCCAGGGAGCACATCTTATCTAGAATGCCAGCCAGGATTATCAGCATTGTGTAAGAACATGAATGATTTTTCTCCCCCAGGAACCTAGATAGAACCTTCCAGAACTAGGAAAGCTTATTCAGCAGGGGGAAGCTTTGTCAGTTTCAGATTAATTTATGTGTGTCCTATAGCCAAAGTGTGTGATGTCTTCAACAATGGGGTCTTATTATGTAGCTATGGTGGGTAACCAGAGCAATGGCAATGGCTTGTGTTGTCTTGGAGCCCTCTAGGGACTTCCTGACCAGTAACTGCTATAGAGGGATTCCATGCCTTGCACTTCAATTTTAATTTAATAATCCGTGAAGGATAATTTTATTATGTCTTCTTTTGCTCTTTTTCATTTTTAATATTTTATTGAGTTTTGTGTACTTCATATAATATATCTTAATCAAATTTAGACCTCTACCCCCTCCCCACCCTGTATAGCCCCCCTCCCATCAGATTTCTTGCATCCTGTCATGTTAAGCCCTATCTGGTCACTCATTTCTATACAGGTGTCCTGCTATTCAAGGTAATCAACTGTAGTCTACTCAGCCTATCTAGAACCACTCCCTTAAAAAATATCTATTCTCCCTCACCACACAGTAATCATCTGCCAATAGTTCCTTGGCTAGGGTTAGGGCCTGCTGCCCGTTTCCCCCATTCTATGCTGGGTTTTTGTCTGATGAGTCAGTATTAGTCTTGTGCATGCTGACAGTATTGATGCAAGTTCATATGAACAAGTTTCCAGTCACCTGAAAGCCTCTGTTTCCTTATGTCATGTACCAACCCTGGCTCTTATGATCTTTCTGCCCTCTCTTCCACGATGGTCCCTGAGTCTTGGTGGGTGAGGTTTACTATAGGAGTCCTAGCCAAAGACATTTACTCTGTAGTCTCTTATTCTATAAAACTTACCCAATTGTGGCCTTCTGGTACATAGCACTCTGCTGTATGAGGAAGCTTTGCTGGTGAGAGTTGAAGGATGTATTAGTATTCTCTCTACCCCCTGTTCTGCTATGTCCCATGAGTCTGAGACACCTGTAGATATACATCCAGTGTAAATGGGCATCTCTCAGACACATACTCTCTGTAAGGAGCACAGTGCCAGACAGGAGAAACCACTCTTCCAGTTGTTGATCAGAGTAGTCCAAGAGACTCCAAAATAACACAGGTTATTGCCAGAACCCTTGATTACCTCACAGAACTTGAAGGTAAGGGCCTATTGCTGAGGACAGGACATACTTAACCTGGAACATGGAGCAATGGCTGCTAAGGGAGAAAATCAGTCAATGTTACAATCCAGCTCTAAACCATAATAACCACAGTGACTGGCACAGCAAACTATCTCTATTGGTGCAGTAGTGGCAATTTTATCTAGGGAGTAATCAACAGCTATCTAATTGGATTGTTTCCAAATAGCTGATTAGTTACTCATGAACTCACAGTTAACAGTGACAGGATACACAAATCCCATGCAAGCTCAAACCAGAAAAATATACCAGCATAGACAGGAGGTATTCTACAATCTCTTGAATTACATTTTCAATTGGGTCATGGCACAGTAGGGTTCCACAGAGCCTTCCATGCAGCTTTCCTTTGGGTTACCCCTTCCCCACACTCCCTGGTCATCATACTTACTGTTTCTTTTTTATTATATCCTTGAATGTCCTTTTGTTCACTATCCCAAATAAGAAGAAGAAAAGTGGAATTAAGTATGTGGGGGAAATCTATCTAAACCTAATACACAAGTCTTCTGGATGAAGAAAGCCAAAGGAGCAAACCAAAATCAATCCACTTAGCAAATCCACATGGCCTGAGGATTAAAGCAGTCTGCACTGTGATATTTCCAAGACCAATGCCAACACCAATCCCAACCTTCATATGCAGAGGACAGTACTGAGTAATTCTGTGAGTTGCTATTACTTTAGATGGGATGCAGTTGCTATGGTGATTGGGAAGCAACAACTAAGATAGAAGGGCATTAGATGATTGTGTTATTGAGATAACCCTAGACCATATGTGATTTTTGCACCAACTTATTTTGGTAAGATAGTTTGGCATTTCTTTTTGTCTCCTTTCACAGTTCTATATCACAAAACTAATAAAATGTACCAAAGGCTTATATTTTTCTATATATAAGAGATCTCTCTCAATACTAATGTTTCTTTGCATCTTAAAGGAAGTGACTAGAAATTTGGTGAGATAAAACAAAACAAAAGTCTGACAATCACCTTGCATGTGTTTCTGGCAAAGACTCCTCTAAGACAGTAAGAAATGAGCACTGGTCTGGGAAGCAGTTTGGAGCTAGTATGAGGCAGTTCTAGAATGGTGTCTTTCTCCATCTTTCTCAGGCTCCACCTGTAAATGGCTGTCTAAGAAAACTCTACACTCCCAGGATAAGTTGATATCTGCCCTAGCCAGAACATGGTAACAGACCAAAATGCCCTGGAGTCCCCTCTTAGAGGCAATTGCTTTAGAATGCAGTCATGAATGTTGCCTTTGACCCTTTGTGGTATAAGCCTTCTGCCACCCAGAGCTGTCGCCTCAAGGATGTGGTTGTGACCAATTGTCTCAGGCTCCTGTTGCTATAATTCCCCTGCTATGATGGCCTGTAACCTAGAACTGTGAGCCAAATTAACCCTCTCTCCCTTAAGCTTTTTAATTCAGAATGTTGTATCACAGCAAAATAAACTAAGACACTTCCCATTTTTGCTTCATGGCACCTGTTTAACAACCAAGCGTTCAGAAGTTACAATGAAATAGCTTCTACAACCAGTATCATTTTTCACTATTCTTCATTAAATAATAGTATTAAGGAAGCATTATTTATCAAGTCTAATGATGTGTTATGCACAATCAAAGTATCAGCAGTCTGAAAAATGATGTGGATTTTAAAAGTAAACTTTTAAACCACATTTATCACTAGTATAACTCCCAAAGGTAATTTGAAACTACAACTTTAAATAAGAAATTAATACAATTATACTTCATTTTATGGTTTTCTTTAGACAGGATCTTATCACGTAGCCCAGGATGGTGTCAAATTCCAGGGCTCAATTGATCCTCCTGTCTCTGCTTTCTCAGTAGCTAAGACTACTGGTGTTTGTCTCTACTCCCACCTCCAAAATGTGTTTCCTTTTCATTTTATTTACCAAGAAGAACATAATCCTTCAGAGACAAAGAATTCTTCTTCTTCAATATCCCTAAAAATTTTGATAGCAAATGCTACTAAGGATTGAAACTTTAAACTCAAGTAACTATACGAAAGGAAGTTGGGTTAAAAATTCCCTGTTACTTGGCACTGGAGAGATGATTGGGGGCCAAGAACACAAGCTGCTCTTATAAAAGACCTGAGTTCAACTCGAAAAACCCACATCAGCTTGTTCACAAGCACCAGTAACTCCAGCTCCAGGGAATCTGATGCCATCTGTGGGTACCTGCACACATGTGTACATACATCCAAATAAATAAACATAAACATAAATAAAAATAAAAAATTTTTAAATTCCCTATTATAGAGATGTACAAACAACACACTTTGGGGTCAGTGGCAGCACAGAATTAGATGTTTCTGGTGTTTTTGTGGTTTGGAGTGGTTGAGGAACTATCCAGTTAACCTAGACAGACTTCTTTATGGTTGCAGGGGTGGGGGGGTGGTCAGAGGTAGAGCCCAGTCTCATCTTTCAAAGAACAAAGGAAACCCTTGCACCCAGGAAACTTATTCCATCATACTCATTTCCTTGGTATTATTGGTGACCAGTTTCTTCAATGGCTCTTGTCAGACGATATGATCATCTCCCTTTCCCAGTGTCTATTGCTTCTCTATTTTCAGGAAACATGTTTCCCAATAAAGGGCTCTACTCCACCATGCTGTCTTTCATGTTGTTGCTAAATACACTGCCTAAGTCCAACTCTTCTTATCTTCAGCCCACCCATTTGGCCTTCAGAAATATATACTAGAGGAACAAGCCCCACATTTCATCCTCCTGGTTGAAAGTTAAACAAGATGGATGATAAAGGCTAAGCCATAAAATTTGGTGTTCACTTTTCTGTTAGAGCAAAGACTTTCTTGTTTAACATTATAAATACCTAAGGGATGGGGAGATAGTAAAGTGCAAGTATGAGGATCTGAATGAGATTTCCTATAGCCATGCAAAAAAAAAAAAATCCAGGTGTGGTGGTGTGCACATGTAATCTCTATGCTAGGGAAGTGAAGACAAGGATCCCTGGGGCTTGCTGACCAACCGCCAAACCTACTTGGTAAGCTCCAAGCCAGTGGGAGACCCTGTCTCAAAAAATCCACAGAGGCACCTGAGGAACAATATCAAGGTTGTTCTTCTTATACAGATGGCCATGTGCATGTATGCCCCTCCCCACACAAATATGCACATGCACATACATGAACACACACTTCCATTCATACACATACACACAAAAATGTTAAAAAATATATAAATCCTCAGGCATTTGAACAGTCTCTCGTCTCTTGGCACAACACTGCTCCTTCTCTGCACTTTACAGTAAGATCAAGATGCCCCCAACATGAAGGACGCAAATAGCAGCAGCTTCTGGGATTTCTCAGAGAAAAGTTCCCTGCCACCAGCATCATTTCCCTTCTCTCAAGAATTCATGGCTCTGCTTTCCTTTCCTCGTCCATGGGTTGCAGCTACTTTTCTGTGTCTATAGTTCTAGAAACACTGACATGATCTTTCACTGTGTTTTGCTTGTGGTCCCTCTCAAATTTTGCATCATTAGAAGCCATAATTCTATTTGTGTTCTATTGTTTTACCCTTTTCTGTCTTTCTTATTTACATATATCAGATACCAGATACAATATTAATAAAGAGGAGACAAGTTACAAAATCTAGAAGTCATGAAATAAAGCCACTATTTCAGGAATATGATTCTAGTGTCTGCACTCCTCTGAACTTATCCAGAGCCACTTGGAAATCCCTGAAAAGTTATTTCCCACACTCTGTATCTTCTCTTGAGCATATCTTCCTTTATTTCAAATCAAAATTCAAGATGCATCTTAAAGTTCTCATTCAATTTCACTTTTTCCCCTTTGATTTAATTACTGGAATTACAAGGGTTCCATTTCCAACACATATTCCTGGCCAATGTACACTATTTTAGATACATTAAGGCTAAACAGCCTTTGTGGACCAGCCTCAGGGGAAACATCACCACTATTTGTTACTGTTTCAGTAGCAAAATGAATTCTGAGTTTCAAACAACTGATTTAAAAATGATCATTTGGATAGTTACCCATTAGTGGGAAGAATATTTCTCCTTTTTGTCCTTTATTTTCTGAATTCTAAATTCTAAGCCAAACAAGATCATCCAATGCAATGGTACTAGTAAACATTTTTCCAGAACGAGATTTAATCAGCATCCTCATTAGGTGATGCTACCAAGATTATACTTTAGAGAGGTCTGAGCCTCTTGTTACCAATCTGACCTCATATTCACTCAAAAGATTGACCTGGTAAAATAGAGTCAAGTCTATCTTCCCTAGCCTTGGGCCTTAAAAAGGTAACATAATCACTTAATTTTCCCACCTATAAAATGAGAAGAGCAACCTGAAGGACGATTGTGGCACAGAGGGATAAGCAAAGACTTCCTAACAAAACCTTATACTTAAATAAATGATAAACAAACAGAACTACGCACAATGTTTTATAGTGCTGATCCAAGTCAGAAAGACCGAAATAAAATTGGTTCAATAATAATGGGAGCTAGGGCGGGGGAGATAACTCAATTGGTAAAGTCCTAGGTGTATAGGTATGAGAACCTGAGTTGGATCCCAAGATAGAAAGATACAGATAAGTATAGATACATATAAACTAGAATACACAGGTCTAGTTCTTCTCTCCAGACAGGGCTTAAATGCACTGGTATCTCCAAAGTTACCAGTATTACCATAATCCAGAAATCCATATTTGGGTTTCAAAATATATTCTCTAACACATTTTCTTTGAGGCCTTGGCCATTGGCAGGTTGTCTATGCCTCAGTGGATGACCCAACATCCATGCTCATATGGATAGCAATAACTAGACTCAACTGCTTATTAAAGAAGACAGGAAACTTGAAGGGAGATACATTGGGAGGTTAGAGGGAGCTAGTTGGGGTAGATATGATTAAGATGCACTATATATATATATATA
>NW_008339765.1:1900771-1915384 GCF_000622305.1 Nannospalax galili
CAAGGAGATATTGGAAATAAATAGCAATCACTCCCAGTGGCCCAAACTGGGACAATTGAGCAATAAAATGAAAGTGTTGGATTATGATCCAAAGTCTAAAATAAATGTCTGTGATGTTATAGTGGTAGAAATAAATGATTGAATGCACAGATCAATGGACGAGTAAAGGAGAGACAAAGTAAGTCCTTCCCTACCTCAAGGGGATAGAGGAAAAACTCACAGAGTAAATATTTAGGCTCTGCCTGATAACCAGCAAGTCAAGAAAAATGTTGTAAGACCTCACTTGGATCATGTAATTGAATCTTTCCCTCAGGGAAGCACTCTACGTTACTTTTTTCTTGGCCATGATGAATTTAAAGAAATAATTGTTTCTTTTTTTCTTTGACTTTTGTTTTTGTTGGGACAGATTATCATGTAGCCCAAAATGGCTCTGAACTTACCATGCAGCAAGGATGACGTTGAACTTCTGTTCCTCCTAGCTCTACCTTCTAATTACTGGGATTACAATCATGCAAGACCACATCCAGTTTATTCAATGCTGGGGTTTGAACCCAGAGCTTTGTGCACATTAAACAGACACTCTGCAAGTTGAGCCATATTCCCAGCTCTGCAGCACTTCTCTTTAATTATGAGGAAAACCTCTGTGTAGATGGTCTATAACTCATCATGAGATGATCAGGACCTCCTGCCTCTTAATCAGGCCACAGGCCTCCAAGCAGAACCTGCCTCCCACCATCTTGCTTTTCTTCTATCCTGTTTTCCCCTTTCCTCTTTTCTTTGGCTAAAGCCTGTAGCTATCTCCTCTCATACTCAAGAGCTTCCATACATTGCTTATAATCCTCCAATTTAAAGATGAGAAAATTCAGCCTGAGTGTTAAATCATGTGTTCAAGACCTGATACATGATTGACATACCTGATTGACATACCTGATACCTGATTGACATACTAAGGAAGCAGGCCTGTTGCCTGCACCAGTGAGCAGACTTCTGCACCATTGACAATTGTCTTGCTCTTAAAGCAGCATAGTCTCTTTCTAAAACATAGTAACAATAATAGCATCTACCTTTTTAAAAAAGGACCGATTATCATTATGACCTAAGTCAGAAGGAGGGACAGATGATACAGGAATGCAATTTGCTTAGTCTTAGCTTAAGGCAGTATCAAGCAAATGCCACTGTGATTAACAAAATCAGACTTCTCTTCCGAACCAATGAGACCAAGAGACAGTCAGCAAACTTAGCTACTTTTTGTTACTGCTCTTCTTGATGCTCCAAAATACCTGGCAAAGCTGAGTCTAAAGGGAGGCTGTGTCAGAAAACCAAAACCAACCCAACAGCAACAACAACAACAACAAAAGAAAGCTGGCAAACACAAGGTAGGAAGTGTCTATTTTGGCTCACACTTTGAGGCACCTGGCAAAGCTGAGTCTAAAGGGAGGCTGTGTCAGAAAATCAAAACCAACCCAACAGCAACAACAACAACAACAACAACAACAACAAAAGCTGGCAAACACAAGGTAGGAAGTGTCTATTTTGGCTCACACTTTGAGGCAGTCCATCATGGTGGGAAGGCATGGTGACAGGAGCAGGAGGTTGCATCCACAGTCAAGAAGCAGAGAGAGACTAAGGCTCAGCTCACTTTCCCACTTTTATTCACTCAGGTTCCCCAGTCGATGGGATGCTGCCACCCACATATAGGGTAGATCTCCCCACCTCAATTAACCTAATCTAGAAAATCACTCTCAAATGTGCCCAGAGGATTGTTTCCATGGTGATTCTAGATCATTTCAAGTTCACAATCAAGATTAACCATTCTGGCATCTCTCAGCATTTCTTGCCTTTACAAACGTGCTCAGAAGGGCCGCTCAACAATCTCTGTGTGTGCTGCAGGGGCTCAGCATCAGTGGACTCTTGGGAGAAGGAAAAGAAGTGCTCACTAATAGTTTGGAGTTAGTACCAACCTAGGGACCAACAGTGGGAGGATTGGCCTCCTAATTTCACCCCTGCTGACTTGCTGAAAATCCTAAGAAGCTCAAACACTGAATGAGGATTTGTTCGGATGTAGCTTCAAATTGATGCCTTTAAAGAGATTGAATAAACTCTTTATGTTACAATCTGGCACGAGCTTTTAATATTAACTACTACATATTTTATAGACTGTATTTGTTGCCAAGCACTAAAACAAACATTACGATGCTTTTTGCCTCAACTGGTACTACGGATGCTTCCAAACAGTGGTATAAAAAGCAGCATAAACCACATTATAATCACGGAAATCATCTGCGTTAAACTCGCATTTGCCATGAAAGTGGCAGTTATTTTTCATCTACAAACAATTATATCTCGATTACTTACTCTCTGTTAGGGAACATTTCATCAAAAACCCTCATTTAATTGACATAAGGATGCATTTTATTTGTAGAGAGATGTAATCTCTAATTTGGACTAATTAAAGGAATAGACATTCCAAATTAGTGAAACACTGAAGTCTATTGAAAAATATGTAGCATATTAGTTTCATGTACATGAAGTCATACAAAGTAAGCTGCTTACAGTAGGAACAGAATTTTTTAAAATCATTATGTAAAGAATGTGTAGGAATAATTCAGGGTCTGCAGACATGGCTCAGTTGGTAGAGTGCTTGCCTAGCACGCATGAAGCCCTGGGTTTGATCCCCAGCACTGCATGAACCAAACATGGTGGAGTACACATGGAATCCCAGTACTTGGGAGACAGAGGCAGGAAAATTAAAAATTCATCCTCAATGACATAGAAAGTTTAAGGCCAGCCTGGACTATATGAGACCCTGCAAATACTTTTCTATTTTTCATAAAACAGATGAAATATGTGTTCATAGCTCGTTTTTGTCTTTTGTTAACCTGTCTGCATTTTCAATTTGCTTGACAGTCCTTCTGTTTCTTGGCATGGAGCTATGACAGGCACATCTAAATCATTGCACATTGAGAGTGGCTATAGATCAGGAAAATAAACTTTTTCAGCATGAAATGTGGTTTAAACTCTAGATATACTAAATAATATTCAATTATATGCAAAATATCTGTAGATTGAAAATAGCACCATACTAAAATGGAAGCGTTTACTCCTGACTGGATGGCTGCTGAGGGAGAGGTGATAATGTTCACTGGAGTTGTGGGCTGTAGGAGGTTGCCCATGCTCAAGTAGATGGCCATACAACCATGTGTATGTGGGAATCACTAACTGGACACAGGATATATACATGTATGTGCAAATATGTAGATATAAAGGGAGTGAGGCCTGTTGTAGCTGTGAGGGCAGTAAGGCAGAGAAGGGGAGTGGGTATAATCATAATACATTGTATACCTCAAATAACAAAAAATATTTTAAAAGCTATACTATTATAGCATTGAAATTTTGTTTGAAGTTTCTAGACATTTTTAAAGAACAAATTTCATAGTATTAAATACATAGTATTAAAAATTATTCAGTAAATGGATGAGAATCATCTTAAGTACATTTGCTTACAACAGAACGATCTTAAAAAATAAACTGTTATATTTGCTTTTGTATTCAGCCCTACCATTTATTCCATTGTGCTGTTGATTTTTTCACACATTTGTGTGATGTATGTGCATGTGTGTATGTGTGTGGTATGTGTGCATGTGTTTACGTGTGTGTTTATGTGTGGAGAACAGAGGTTAATGCTGGAAATCTTTCATGATCTCTCTTCTACCTTATCCTTTGAAGCAGGATCGCTCAATCAAACACAGAGCTCAATCAATATAGCTAGTCTTCCCAGTCAGCTTGCTCCAAGGATCACCTATCTTTGTCTTCTAAGGCTGGAATTAAATGTGAGTCACTATTCTGACACAGCACTTATGTGGACTCGACTCTGAGGATCTGAACTGAGTCCTTTTGCTTGTGAGGCAAACACTCTAATGGCTGAGCCTCCCATTTTTATTTCCTTTCTACTTTATATTTTTTTAGACAGGGTCTCCTGTAGTCCAGGTCAGCCTTGAAATTGCTATGAAATTCTGATCCTCCTGCCTTTACCTCCTGAGTGCTGTGATTGTAGGTATGTACCGCCAAACCTGGTTTAGGAGGTAGTGTGGATTGAACTCAGGACTTCTTGATGACTAAGCAAGCACTCTAAAAACTGAGCTACACACTCAGCAGTGGTATCAATTCTCATTAGCTGGGGAAAGTAAGACATTTCCTTGATCTGACATTTCTGTGATATAACACTTCTTGAAAGAGAGTATGTAGGAGGGTTTCAGGAGATGAGGGTGGCTTACCGTTGCTGCACCTTCTGTAGTATATACTGAATAAGTGCCAACTGTCACTCACTTCGTAAGCTGGGGCAGCCAGACTGTTTCTGGGCATTATGGCAAGCACAAGTCTCAGCTATAGAAAGATGAGGCTCTCTTTGTTATTACTCAATAAAAATGAGGTTATGGATTTATTAAAGTAGCAGCATGAAGTCTCATACTAAGTGACACATTAGATAAGAAAACAATCAGTGACATAAAGATGGGATGATTAAATCATGAAATAAGAATGTCGGGGTTAAGTGATGGATCAGTGGTTAAGAATGTTTTCTGCCCTTCCAGAGGACCTAAGTTATTTCCCAGTCCCCATACTGGGCAACTCATAAATACTGGTAACCCAAGGTTCCCCTCTGGCCTACACACACACACACACACACACACACACACACACACACACACACGCACGCACGCACCCACAAAGGATGAATGCATTTGATTGCCTTTCTCACTTCTTCTACTGTGTTATGAAACCACATGTAGGTCTTGGTCAGATGCCAGCACAGTGCTCTTATATTTCCCAGCATCCAGAATTATAAGCCAAACATATGTCTTATTGACCAATTATTTGATCGATTAATTACTTTTGAGATAGGGTGTCATGTAGCACAGGATGCCCTCACACTCACTATGTCGGCCTTAACCTCCTGATTCCCCTGTCTCCATATCCCCAGTGCGAGGATCACAAAGGAGCACTACCACCCTTGACTTTGAATCTTTCTTCTTTACAAATTACCTAAGCCATGGTGTTCTGTTACAGTAGCAGAAACAAATTAAGACTTTAAGTATCAGCAACTATTTATCTTCAATATTCATCACACAAATATCTTTCTGTGCTAAGCTTTCTTAACATTTTTATCATTTCCTCAGTCTCAATTATTAAAAAAATTAACAATTTTGCTACTATCTTTTAAACCCAGGCTAGACCCTGATGGGGCTGGAGAGAGGGGCTGGTGATTAAGAGCATTTGCTGTTCTTCCAGAGTACCCAAGGAGTTCAATCCTTAGTGCTAATGTCATCAGATGGCTCAGAACTGCCTGTAACTCCAGTTCTGGGGGCTGTGTTGCCTTCTTTAGGCCTCTGTAGGCACCTGCACACATGTGGCAAACATACAGAGATATACACACATATACGTAAATGAAAAGTGTTATAAAAATCTTTCAGAAACTAGACCCTGGGCTTATAGTAGGGAAAAAAGCAAACCAAATTGTGAAATTCCCAATGTATGCATTATATTGATTTATTTTTATTTATAGTTTCCTGGCATATGTTTATTTCCTCTGTATGTGTATGTGTCTCTGTGTGGTAACGTATGCCGCAACATGTGTGTTTTCATCAGAGGATAACTTGTGGTAGTTCGTCCACCATGTAAGTTCCCAGGACTGAACTCAGGTCCTCAGGCTTGTGACAAGAGCTTCTATGTGATAAGGCATCTTACTAATACTGTAATAGTTTAGTAGTGCCAGAATTTGATTCTTTTCGAAGTGACTTTGTACTTTATACCCCGTTTTATATTATATTTCATTGCTTTAGCTACAATTCTGTTGATGTACTCATCAAAACCTTTGTTCTCCTATAAATCAGAAAGTACTCTGAAATTGAGAAAGTATTCTCCAATGTTACATTTACATTTGTCAGTGATCTCTCTCACTTGTCATATCCTCATAGAATGATTCTTATAATAGCATGGCAATAGCAACAAGACTAGACACCTGATTATTTTTCTTATTTATTTATTTTATCTTGTGTGTACTCAAGTGCAAGTACCCACCCATGCCCACGTATGCCATGAGCACCTGTGGACATCAGAGGACAACTTGTGGGAATCAGTTCTCTCCCTCTACTACATGGGATCTGAGGATCAAACCTAGGTCATCAAAGTTGAATGCAAGCACCTTTACCCACTGAGCCATCTTGTGGGCCTGAATATTTTCCAAATGCTTTACATATCTTTTGTAATTTAATTTCCATATCTTCAATACAGGCAGAATTCTCACCCCCATCTTGCAGAAGGAGGAAGGAAGCTCAATAAAGACTTTGAAAAGTTGCCTAGGATAATATTGCTAAAAGCAGAAAGCTGGAATATGAACCAAGGCCATTTTATTCCAAAGCACACATTGTTAGCAAGTAAGCAATATTGCATCTTGAAATAGTTGGTTTGTCTTTGGCTGGCAGAATATACATATGTCAAAATCCTTAGGTTCATTTTAAGGAAGTGATAACTAGGAAAGTCAACCATGGTATTTAAAATAATCTCAAAATGTAAAATTTTAGACAGCACAACATGCAAACAGGGGAGTTGTGGAGAGTAGCTTTGTGTTTTTTTCTAGTCCTGAGATGATTTCTCTATTTTATTAAAAAGGTAGAGATGAAAATACCTGAATTAACATAAAATTAAAAGATTGCCAAGAAAGATGCTACTGAAATTGAATCTAGATTCTAAAAAACCGAGTACAATTCAGTAAGACTCTGCCAGGAAGAATAATGGGTGAAATATTTCAGGATAACCTATCACAGAGAAATACAGAGGGAAGGTGACCAGGAGTGGAAAACGAAATGGGCTTTTTGAGTTCCAATCCTTTTATTGTTCTACCTTGTAGACTGGCACACTGAATATTCATTGCAGCCTTGGCCCATTCACCACTAAAAGCAAATCAGGAAAGACACAGAAAGAATTTTGTTGAACTGGTCTCTCTGAGTTGAAGCTGATTTTGTTTTTGGAACTGCACAAAGGTATAGCATATAAGGTTTCATCTTTCATCTGCTACAATCATGTGTGTTGCACATGTTCATGTTCTTGTACATGTGAAGGCTACACACCAATACTAGGTGTCTTCCTCAGTCACTCTCCATCTTTTGAGACAAGGTCTTTTATTTAACCTAGAACTTACTGATCTGTCCAGACAAGCTAGTTAGCAAGCCCCAGTGATCCTCCTCTCTCTGTCTCCTAAGTGTTGGCATTACAGACTCACACCATCATGCTTGACTTTTTACATGGGTGCTGGGGATCTGAACTTGGGTCCTTGTGTTTGTATTGGAAGCACTTTGCCCACCGAGCCATGTTTCTAGTCCCTGATATTATTTTAATAGGGAAATCAACCTTTACCAGCATAGGGCAGTGGTGGCAATGTTATTTCATCCGAGGCCAGAGAAGGAATATAGTGGAATTTCAGGAGACTTGGAATCCAATCTTCCCTGAGTTTCCTTGAATCCCTAAGTCTTCTTCGCAAGGTAAATAATAAAAACCACTGCTGGGTAACAGAGACTGGGATTCAAGTATTAATTCTTGCATGTTTATGGGCAGACTCCTGATTCTTGGAACAAATTATTGATCTGTAAATCTTGGATGGTGCATGTTGACCTTCTGAGAATCTTTTAAGTAGTTCATCCATCCTTGGTGTCTGAAAGACCCAAGGACAGACTGCAACAGAGGCTCTCAATTCATGAATGCCAGAAGACTAGACTGAGGCATGCACACTGTTACCTCCAGATAGTCTCACCTGCAACGTACCAGCCATTTGCCATTGCTGTTGTTGCTGTAGTTTTGATTTTTGTTTTTCTCTCAAGAGGATATTCAACAATGTGTACAGCTCCTTTTTGTCCCAACTGTGGAGGAACATATGCACCAATAGATACAAGGGGTGCTGCTAAATTTCCTCCGGTACACAGAATAGCCTCATGTTACCGAGTAGTTTGGTCCGACAGTGCAAATGTTGAGAAGCGTCACATTAGAGCAACTGAGATCAAATTGATAGGGGAAATAAAAAGATAGACAGTATCTGATACCTTCTGAACATGAAGACATAGTTCAGTTTTATTTATAAACCAAGACTATCTTCTTAGGGGTATGTGTGTGTGTGTGTGTGTGTGTGTGTGTGTGTGTGTGTGTTGCATGTGTGTATGCATATTTCTATGTGTATGTGTGCATATGTATGGAGGCCAGAGGTTTATGTCAGATGTTTTTCTCAATAATTCTCCACTTCATTTACTTAAGCAGGGCCTCTCGCTGAACCTGGAGCCTGATAATTCATCTGGTTAGCTAGCCAGCTTGTCCCAATGATCCTGTCTCATCCTCCCAAGTGCTGGGATTAGAGATGGCCAGATACATGAAATAGGCTTTTATGTGTGCATCCAAACTCTTATGCTTGTATAGCAAAGGCTTTATCCACTAAGCCATCTCTCCAACTCACCTACTAGGTTTTATTTTTTGTCTGTTCAACAACTCATTCAAACTCTCAGATCCTCCTCTAGGATGGAATAAGTTCAGGTAAAGATTGACACATACCCTTCTGACTATCCCAGGCATGGATAGGACAAACCCTGTTAGCTGTCCTGTCTATTCATTCCTGGCTTTCCCTCTGTGCTACCAGCACAGATCAATGCATAACACTACAAAAAGATTCATCTATTCTTATGAGTCACCGGGGAATTAGAGACAGCCCACAATAGCCAAGAACAGGCCATTTTCCCTGTAATGTAATATTTGTTTCTACATCTATCCCAAGAGTTCCTGACTTTGTATCTGTCCTTGAGTTGGTGTGCTCAAATGCTCTTCAGAACCACTCAATTTAATCTCTCTCTCTTTCCTCTCTCTCTCTCTCTTCTCCTCTCTCTCCTTTCTCTCTCTCTCTCAGTGTGTGTATATGTGTGTGTGTGTGTGTGTTGTACATTATAGTTCATATATTTGTTAGTGTGGATGTGTGCTCATGTGTATGTGGATGCATGTGTACCCCTGAGCATGTGCATGCCTGGAGAGACCAGAGGTCAATGTTGGGTGTCTTATTCAATTGCTCACCCTCTTTTTTCCAGACAGTATCTCTCATCAGTTCAGCAGGGCTGGCTGGCTTGCTAATGAGCTCCAGAGAGCCATCTGTCTGCACCCTCGACATTGGGCTGCAACTGCACAGCCTCCATGCCCAGCTTTTCACTTGACTTCTGGGGCTGTGCACTTGGGTCCTCATGCTTCTACAGCAGGCCCTTTAGATCTCCATCAAAAACTTCAAAAGTTCCCCAGATAAACACAAGCAGCAGTTGTTTCTAAAATCGATCACAATTCATAAAATTCTAGAGTATATGTTCATTCCATTGCATACTGCTATTTTCCTATTTCATACCTCATTTCCCTGTTCACGTCATCAAAACCCATCAATAGTAAGTATGTGTGTTTTTATGGTAATAGCTCACCATCAGAAATGGGCTGGACAGACTAGATGGACTGGTGTGATGTGTCAGCAGTTAAGAGCTCATTCTGCTCATCCACAGGACTTGAATCTGGCTCCCAACAAACACCTCAGTTACTGTCCATAACCCCAGATCCAGGGGATCTGATGCCCTCTTCTGGCCTCAGTGGGCATTTCACTCACATGGACATTCAAAAATATACAAAAACTAAAAACAAAACTATAAAAATAAATCAAATCTTAAGAAATGAAAAACCTAAGATGCACATTCTTGAATAATGCATCTATTTCTGTCATTACTGCTGCTGTCAGCATTTTTACTGAGACCCTCTAGACCAAGATTGCTACAGAATCTTCTGCTTGGGCCTCACTATTAAGCAGTCCATAAGCAAAAAAACAAACAAACAAACAAACAAACAAAAAACCTTCTTTATCTAGATTTGTGTAAACTTGTCCTTGTTCCTGAATGATCTGCTTCTTGCAAACTCTGGGCTATCTTTGAAATTAGCTCATGATTCAAAAGTCTACGATTCCATTAAATGTACTTTCAGGACCTGTCTTGTCCCTCTGCCTGACTGAATTCTGGATTTCCAGTTCTGATATGCCAAGCTTGGCCACATCCACCCATCCCTTTTAGTGACACATAATAAAGACTTAAGTGAGGTGATATCTGTGATAATAGGAATCTGAAAAGACAAATCTGTCAGCAAAATGTGATCGCCTAGAGGAAAAATCTGTATTTTTTAATTATATATATTATATATTTTCCTTACATAATATTTCAATATAGTTTAATAGTAGAAGTTTATGCCTAATAGTCAATGAAGGACTTGTTAAAAAACAACAACAACAACAACAACAAAACACATTTCTACCTCTTCCCTACTCAGAAAATTAAGCTTGATATTTTTGGAGATAATGTTTAAAATCAAACACTAAAAGAGATCATGAACACAGAGGTCTCGGTGGCAATCTGATGTTTTCCTGTAAACTCCCATGCTTTCCTTGCAGGGTAATGGTAAAAAAAAAAACAAAATAAAATACAACAAAAAAGAAGTAAATGAATTTGGAGCATAGGCAGCACAGAGTACAAAGTCAGAAGATATTTATTATATAAAAACCTCATTCTCAGGACTAGAGAGATGACTCAGTGGTTAAGAACACTGGCTGTTCTTATAGAGGACCTGGGTTCAATTCCCAGCACCCATATGGTGGCTAACAATTGTCTGTAACTCCAGTTCCAGGGGAATCAAACAGCTTCTTCTGGCCTCCATGGGCATTGCATGATACAGGTACACTTACATATATGGAGGCAATACACTCATTCACATAAAAATAAAACAATAAATAAAAATTATAAAAAAGAAAATTCCCATTAAAAAATTATTTTCCAAATTCGGATCACTTTAAAACTTTTTCAGTCAAATGTTAATGAAACAAATTAGCAATAAGATATCTGAAGCCATACTTTGGCTTTAAAAACCTTCCTCTCTCTCTCTCTCTCTCTCTCTCTCTCTCTCTCACACACACACACACACACACACACGCTAAAAGTCACTATAAAACAGTAAAAACACAGACCAAGAATATAGCTGGGTCCCTTCTTTCAGAGCAAGGACATATGCAAGAACAGGAGCTGCCTGAGTAAGCATTAAGGGAGATGAGTATTAGTGCTGTGGAAAGTGCTCTGGAGCTGTACTGTGCCTTCTCCACACTGGAAGGCCCATCCAGCTATTCCTTCACGTACCCAACAACCATGCCTTATCAGAACACCAGACACTGACATCTCAATAACCAATAAGAAACTGCTCTGACCTCAAGGAGCTTGCAGTCTGGCTATGGATTTAATATACTGTAAGATGGATGGGGCAGAAAAGAGGATGAAAGGAGAGATAACATACATAAGTGTGCACAAGATGTTATCGATACAGTGAAGCACAGAGCAAGCTGGGCAAGCACAGAGACCTGGAAAAAAGAGGAGGAATTCCTTGGGGACTGACAAGGGCCGTGTGATCAGTGTCTGATAGACTGTAGGAAAAGAGAGACAAAGACCACCCCTATAGAGAAATGGTAAACTTAGACTTAGGAGACCCGGGGACAAATTCTTTGGGACTGATGGGAACACTGGGAGCAGAGATCATAGATGTGCCCAAGGAAGGGGCAGGAAACATAAGCCATGAGCATTATCTGGAATCTACCTTGTTAAACATGTTATCTCACCACTCTTCCTTCCAACCATGTCCTATGTCATTCTCTTCCCTAATCATTTTCCTTCAACCAAGTTCATCTGTGTGATCTAGGGAGGATGAAATTCAATGTGCAGGCTAGAGAGATGGCTTCATGGTTAGGATTCTGTTCTGTCATTGCAGAGGACCTGAGTTCAGTTCCCAGCATTCACATTAGGCAGCTCACCACCACGTATAACTCCAGTTCCAGGGAATATGATGCCCTCTTTTGGCTTTCTAGAGTAACTGCACTCACTTGCACATACACAAACACAGACATATACATATACATAAATTTCAAAACAACTTTTAAAAATATTTAAGCTAGCAAGACATGGTGGTGCACACCTTTAATCTCAGAATGCAGGAGGCAGAGCCAGGCAGATCTCTATGAGATGAAGGCCATCTTGGTCTACAAAATGAATTCTAGGCCAGCTGGGTCAACATAGGGAGAACCTATCTCAGAAAAATATTTAAACTAAATGTGTGAAGTAATTAGAGAAGCACTTTAGAAACTCTGTCTCAAGGGAGTAAGTCAGAAAAAGCCACACAATATCCTCTTCTGTTATCCATGGGACATATGAGCATCTGCACGAGAGAGAGAGAAAGAGAGAGAGAGAGAGAGAGAGAGAGAGAGAGAGAGAGGGAGGGAGAGAGAGAGAACATATGTCTTATACAATCAGAAGCTTAGGAAGTAAGGGATTTTACTTTAAAAATCTGTTTATTCTTATGTGCATATATAATATGTTTCTCTGTGTATGTGCATTTTCTTGTGTATAAATGTGGGTACACACATGACACAGCATGCTTGTGGAGGTCAGAGGACAACTTCAGGTGTTCCTCACTTTCCACCTTGTAAGAAGCAGGCCCTCTTGTTTATTGCCTTGTACACCAGGATCTGGCCTGCGGCACCCAGGAGGTCTCTTGTCTGTGCCTTCCTTCTCACTGTAGGAGCACAAGAATTACAGATGATTGCTGCTATGTTGCACTTTGTGTGAGTTCTAAGAAACCAAACTCAGGTCCTCATGCTTGCACAAGCTCTTCACTTACTGAGCCATCTCCCCAGCTCGAGTCTTACACTTGAAATTCACGTACATTCACCAGGCTTCCATCTAATGCTACTAACAGAGGCCATTTATGTCTTCAAGTACTAATATATGGCAAACTGAATGCCCAAGAAAATATTTCTTTGTATATCATCTGAAAATACTAAGAAGAAAAATTTTAGTATGGCTAAATGATTGGCATTAGTTTTTTTTTAAAAAAAAAGACAGGATTAGAAGAATGCTAGTAAATTAAATCCCTTAAAGACCAGCTATTAAGCTGTAATTAGCGTTCAGGAAAGTGGGTGGTACCTTTCTAAATCTGGATAATGAACAAATATTTCTTCCTATTAAAGTTTACCCATAGTGAAATGTGTCTGGATGAAACTATCTCATACTTGCCTGACCCTGTAAGATGGACCAACAATGTATCAACATCATCACTTTAATTAGAATCCAAACACCAAGCAAGTCTCCAGAGTCACAGATGGATCTAAAATCCAGCAGTCAGGATCCATGCTTGACAGTATTTGCCCTTGAACCTAACCTTCCAAATAAAGTCAACTTCTGAAAAATAACATGAACTCCACCCCCTTTGACACATTGGGACCCTCATCGTTGTCCCATCTTTCGATTCCATGCCATGATCTAGTCAGTCTCCACTATTAACTACTGTCATGACAGTTGAAGACTATCTTCCTTTGTCTTTTGCCCATTTACACTGTTTCTGAATAGCTTCTTCCCTTATGGCTTTTGGTCCTATGTAATGTGGTTTGGGATTCAGAATGCCTTTTCCTCTGAGATCTGTAATTTATTCACTTAGCATTTGTCAGTTGATACTGTAAAAGTATTTATTTCTGTCCTCAACTGTGCTCCTCAAAACCAACAGGTACCACCCACTCACACTGAGTCCTCTTTCATTAAACACTGAATGACTGAGACAAAGTGAGAGAAAATTCAACGCCCATCCTTCACACCAGGCTGTGCTCACTGGCCTAACAAAATTAGCATCTCCTGAATTTACCTTTTATTATATTTTTATACCTTTTAGAAAAGATATGCATATTATACATAATAAATCATATTTATTTACATGTTAGTCTGCCCACTAGCTCTTAGACGTTGCAGGAGTCTTGGTAATTTACTCTTGTTAATCTCACTGCTTATCCTAATATCTGGAATAGCAAGTGCTCCATTAATATTCTTTCAAAGAACGAATGCAAGAATGCTATAAACTAGTGTGCATTCCCAAGACATGCAGTCTAACCTTTGAGTCCAAAACCATACTAATCTCTTTGAACTAAGGAGGATTAAACTGCTTATTTCAAAACATGTAAAAAAAAATTAAGGAAAAGACTTACTAGCCTCTGAGATTGTGACTATGGATTTTACTTTGACAGGTGAAGAGCTTTAGGAAGTCAACTATAGACCTTGCATCATGAACATCTTTCTATATTAGCATAGAGGAAAATCTTGCATCAGATAGAGACAATCCATGCCAGCTGCCTTGGAAGCCTAGGTTAACATGACAGATACAGCTGTAATGGACTGGCTATTGCAGGAGACTGTTAGCCCTGGCACTTTGGTCAGGGTCTTTCCTATTAGAAAATCTTAATATCCAAGGTGAATCATTACTGCTGAGTCAAAAAAACAGTTAGCAGCACTTCTCACAACTCTGGTTTCCAAGATTTTGCCCTAAGAAAAATGTGTTCTACTTTATTTTAATGGAAACCATGAAAGTGGTTACTGGTTTTAATAGATGAGTCTTTACTTAAATACATTTGAGACAAAGGATGAAGGCAGAGAAAAAAGGGAAGCATTTTTGATTAAAGAAATACTGCCATGGTAAGATTTTCTAATA
>NW_008339765.1:1915430-1925516 GCF_000622305.1 Nannospalax galili
GATAATTATAATTGAGATCTATTGTTATTCAGTGGCACAGAATATACAAAAATATAGATGATTATTTGAGCGCTTAAGTTTCTGATGAAGGAGTCAGAATTCTCCATGAGAAAATTCCCTGTAAGATTTAAAGTGATAATGAGCTACTGACAGTTCATGGCTGCTGGGGGAGGAGAATCACTTTTCTTTGGGGGTTTGGCCTCTGGTAGGTTGCCCATGCCCCAGTAGATTACCTCAACTCATGCACATACAGGCACCACTAATTCAACCCAGTGGGCTAAATAAATAAAATAGGATATATAGTTGGGAGGGAGATGTGTTGGGGGAGCTTGAGGGGAGTTAGGAGGGAGTGAATATGATCAAGATAAATTGTATGTATGTGAATTTCCAAAGAACAAATTTAAAAAATTATTAAAATAAATAAATAAAATAAAAAGAATGAGGATTAGCTAAGAAAACCATGACAGAGGAACAGCAATAGGCAAAGGAAACAGCAAGTGCAGAGACATAGAGACAGTCTGAAGACCATGTCCATCTCATTATGCAACTCTCCTCAACTGAATCATACATTCAATCTATGAACGTATTCAGTTATTTAACATTTCTTTGGATGGCACTGGAATGACCAGTTGAGCTTTTTATTAGATTAATCAGTCCTTTAGATGATATTCAAATTCAGTTCCCTCTGCCCTCTACCATCTTGGTATGAGTCCATGATGAAACCTTGCAAATGCTACTACATTAGAAGAAGATACTTTTCAGTTCCCTGCAGACTTCAAAAGGAGGTTTTTAGCATTATTATAGTTAATAATAATTGCAAATAAAATTCTCAGCTTTTATGCCATAAAAATTGATTCTTACTATACACTTCTCTATGAAAATGCCATATGCCTTAAAAAGTGCTACTAGAACAAATTATAATACAAAGCATTTACACAGCATTTGGGGGCGGATAATTTAAGTTTATTGCCCTTATGTTAGTGGAAAGAAAAACCTTAACAGGTTAGTCATCTTCCCCAAGCCATGCGATTTATTGTGGTACAGGATAACAAAACTCAACATAAGGATGTCCCTCCAAAGGAAAAACCATCTAATCTATTTATACAGAGTAGAGTTGCCTGTACATGGTTTATTTTTGTTGCCATGGAAACTGTAAAACAAATAAACAAAAACATCAAAGTGCTAGGACAAATTTCTTAGATAAATCTAAGGCTGGACAGATACTGCTGGCTTAGCAGTTAAGAGTCCTTGCTGCTCTTGAAGAAGACACTAGTTTGATTCCCAGCACCCATGTCAAGTGACTTACAACTGCCTGCAACTCCAGCTCCAGAGGATCCGACTCCCTTTACTGACCTCCTTGGGCAACTGCAATAACATGCACATTCCTCCATATAGACACACAGATACACAGGAATAAAATTTAAAAAAAATGTAAATGGCATTTACTTCACGATTTATCAACTAGCTGATATCTAGTCCTGCTAATGAAACCGCACAGTGTGTCTGCCCCTGGGAGGCCAGGTTTGTTAGTGACAATGAACATCACTCCTGCTGGGTAATGTTGCTGCTTATGCTAGTAGCTCAGCACCAAAGAGTTTTCATGAAGAGGAGGGAGGCCATGATGCTCATATGCCTGATTAATGGTGTTGGGGCATAGTTTAGATGAAGCCAGCAAAGAGAGGGACATTAGCATTTGTGCAGAAATGGACAGAAATAGATACCACCATGTTAAGCAAAATAAGCTGGACTCAGAAAGTGTTGAAACCTTACTTTCACAGGTGGAATCTAGAATATATGCATATTATTCATATTATTAGATGCATAGGTTATATATGACATTAAATTGATTATATAGGATACTAGATAGATATATATTTTATATGATATAGAAGTAGAAGGAGGTCTAAAGGAAAGGAAGAGCACAAGAAAGTAATGAGAGAAGATAAATAAATGTTTGTGTGCTTTCTTGTGTGGTGCTAGGAATCTAGGTCATGTGTGTGATATGATGAAAACACAAGAGGGGCTGCTTTCAGGGGAGGAAGGTTACTGCTGAGACAGTGGGAAAGGAGGAACAGGGGAGGTCCATAGGGAGATGAATATGAGCAGAGCATAATGATATATATGGATGGAAATGTCATAATGAAACCGACTATTTCATATCCTAACTAAAAACAGGTAATGTGTTATTTAAAATATCTCTTTTTTTAAAAAGAAGAGATACTATTGCCCGATATGTTTCTGCTTAGTAGACTCTGGATCACCAAAGTTTGCAAAGTGTGTAGTTGTGTTTATTGATTACCAGGTGGCCCCAAAGCAAGATTAAAGAAGGAAACCATCAAATAGCAAACAAAATGTCAATACACTTCTCTGAGATATGTTATAAATTTAAAACATAGTTTGAGGCTCCCAATTTCAGTTACTATCAAGTAAGTTTTACAAAACAAAATTTGCCCCTCCTAAAACTGATAGAATTCCAACATTTCTTCCATAACCAACATACATACATATATATATATATGTGTGTGTGTGTGTGTGTGTGTGTATTCAATGTTTACTCTGTGGAAAGTTTGGCATCAAAGCACCTGTGGGAAGGATGAGGTCTTGGTTCTCACAGGTCTTGTGTTTTTTAATGATTTTATGGACCATTCTGAAGTTGTCATGCTTCTGTGATACCCAAAGATGGAAAGATATTACAGGTAAAATATGCCTCTAAGTGTATCTTACTGTGTAGTCCTTCAGGTCAGTGGTTCAGAAAATTCAGTGTGTCTCAGAATTATTTGGTTGATTCAAAATGGGTTCAGTAGGTGTAGGAAGAGCCCAGTGGTTTGTTTCTAAGGAGTCTCCAAGGTAAGTTCACATTTCCTTTGAACACCTACAGTGTCTTCTCAGTGATGGTAACTCCAGCTCCAGAGGAGCTGCTGGCCTAGACAGATACACACATGTGTTGCACATTCATATACGTGGGCATATACACATACACATACATAAAATAAATGAATATAGTGCTTAATTATTAACACATTAACCTTCCAAAGAGAAAATGCAATATTTTCTAAAACCTTTAAATGTACTTCAACAATATCCTGCCTGACAATAATTCTTTAAGTTGAAGCTGACACTCCAACATTATAAATGACAGAAAAGAAGATTTTTTTACAAAGAAAAGTTATAATGAAAAGATATAAACGTGGCCAATTAAAAGTGTCCTTTATTGCTAAGAGAAAAATAATAAAATCTTTAATTCTCCCTTAAAAAACAGTTGAATTTATTGCCCTTTGAAATAAAATTGTACTATAACCATTTAAGGCTTAAATACTTCACTATAAATGCCAAATATAAATGACTGCGAATTTGTCATTAGCAGATTTTCTAACTGGTAACCCTCTTCACGCTTAAGACAGACTCATTTTGCCTTAAGCCTATGAAGACACCGTATCAGCAGAGTTAGGACACAGACCATTTCTGAGACAAAATTTTTGTATGTATACAATATCCTTTTTCCCTCATTTTTGTTAACCTTCTCTTTTGGCTTCCTCCTACGTAATATTGTTTGGGAGGACAGCTCATTCTCCCACAGGCAAAGGAAACCCTGTACTTTCCCAGACCAGGATGTAGCGTTCACACGTATCTTCATCATGTAGCATCTCCCCTGACAGCTCCTCTGCCTTCTGTGCGTCTACATCAGTGTTGAAGTAACACTTAAGTTTCTTTTCTACTTCCTTAAGACAAAATCCCTTGGGATTAGGCACCAAAATTCACAATCTCCAAGGCAGAATAAAATATATAGATACTGTATGAACAGCTTTTGCCCTTATAATTTAAAATTATCATGAATTTGAGTGGCTCATACATGTGTTTTATGACAACATAAATGAGTTTTTGTTACTTATTGCATTACAAGTTCTTACAGATATCATTATCATTTTTTAAATAATAAACTACAATATTAGCTCAAGTTCTATTTAAAACTTGATGTGTGCCCATCCTCTAGATTAGAAGATGGAACTAACAGTGAGATGCTGCTTTGACTAGTCTAAGCCAGTCTGGCTAGGCCAATCAGTGTCATTATCACATTATTAAATGCTTATTTTATAGGGACCAATAGGATGATTCAGAGGTTAAAGTTCAAGCCACAGAACCCATATAAATGTAGAAGGAGAGAATTTATTTCACAAAGCTGTCCTCTGATCTCCACACATGTACCATAGCACACATATGTCTGTACGCTCCTGCGTGCACAAAATAATAATGATTTTAACATAAATTTGAAGAATGAAGTAATATTTATCCTAATTCCTTTAGGCACACATGATTTTCAGGCTTATGTTAAAATGTTAAAGACATAAAAGGTATATCTGCATGGTTAAGAACACTTTAGAGTGGAGAGATCGCTTACTGGTTAAGAAAATACTGTTCCTCCAGAGGACCTGAGTTTATTTCACAGCACTCATATTGGAAGCTCACAAGTGCCTGTAACTCTAGCTCCTGGGTATCTGATACCTCTTTTTGCAACTGAGGGCTCACAAACATATATGATACACACACACACACACACACACACACACACACACACACACACACATATATATGTATATGAGACATTTTTAAAGAGAGTGAATATAAGTCATTTTTGAAAAGAGAGAGAGAAAGGGAATGCTTGTGTTCAACTGGCTTTCCCCTTTAGGAAAAATAAAGAAAAATTTAAATTTTCAGTCTCACTAGAAATATTTCTAAGTGAACTTAAGACTTGGCTGGGAGCTTCAATTTACTTTCAAGATAACCATGAAAAGCCAAGACAGTGACGACAAAACCAAGATGTAATTTTTCAGAAACCAAGTTCATAATACCGCCAAGATTGGATGTGTATTTCATATTCCCAAATATTCCCTGACTCTTTCCACTATATACATGAGCAGAAAATACTTTTTGGTGTTTTTCTTTTAATCTTTGCTGCTCCTACCTTGACAATAAATTTTATAATCATTTCAGAAATGTGTCAGTGACTTTTTCATTCTCTGTGGTGAGCGAGGGGGTTTTGAGTGCATTCCTCTCAGCATCCTCTCCAAGGTGATCTGATAACACATAACACACTTTGTACCTTGTTTCACTTCCTCTGCTTGGTCCTCTCTTGCCAGTTTTTAATATAGGAACAAACAGACCAAAGGACATCAGAAAAAATTATGTCAAAGATGGATCAATGGGGCTGGAGAGATGGCTCAGAGACTAAGAACGCTTGCTGCCCTTGCAGTAGACCAAAGTTCAGTTCCTACCACTTACACTGGGCAGCTCACAACCACCTGGAATTCCAGTATCAGAAGATCTGACCCCTTCTTCTGCTTTCTGCAGGCACTAGAACACAAATGCACATACCTGCTACAGACACATACATATACGTATACACATAGAAACAAATAAAAGAAAATGCTACTTGAGATGGACAAAGCAGATGTCAAACAACCCAAACAATGTGGTCCACTTTCTTCCATTTTGGCTCTTCCCCGTCCCTCCCTTCTGGAGTTCTTTCATTGTCTGACCACAAATAGCTTGCACTGGCAGCAGCTGCTTAACTCAGTGCTCAGCAGATTTCACCAATTTAGTACTTCAAGTGGGGGAAAACATGCACACACACACACACACACACACACACACACACAGTTCAGTCAAACAAATCCTTTTTTGGATTTTTGGATTTTTCTTCTGTTTTCAGCTAATGCAACTCATTTTTCCCTTTCTTGCTGCATTCTTTTTAACAGTAGTTACAGTCAGACAAAGGGAAAGCATCGTTTGCTACAGTGACAAAAGAAAGGGATTCCCTACAGGTTTCTTACACTGAGTGATGTTGGAATAGTTCCTTCAGGGTTTAGAATGTCATTTGAAAGTAGAGCAATATGAAAGTTATTCAGTATCTGAATATTTCCAAAGTCCTAAATTGGGTTATTATTATCTTCAGGCCAATACAACTCCACAAGGGGAGTTTATTTTAAATCATCAGACAATAACTCCAGCAGGGAGGGAGAAATTATCTGTGAACAATGGCTGAAACCAAGATTCCAAAAGTTCACAGTGCCTTTTAAATTCCAGTGCACCATCGCTTTCCAAACCTCTCTCAATCTTAGGGTTTTTTTTCCCTTTAGGTTGTTATTGCATTTTGCTCACAGGCTAATGCATTACCTAAATATAGACAGCCATTTTTAGTATAAATTCCAAAAGCCATAAATGTTTCATAATTGAGGACATAATTCGAAGTAAGAGAGCTTTCCCACTTATCCCTTTTTATGGTTGCAAATTGGAAAATACTCAAGTAATTTCTCCCTTAATAGTTCAGTGCTGGCAACTCTGTCTACTTTATGAACCTCACCAGCATCTTTTGCTCCCCAGAGCAATATGGGGGTTGGTAGAGAAAATAACTTAACTTTTATAATTAACCAAATCACCCAGAGCCCTGATGCAAGATTCTTTCATTAAGCCATTAATATAACACATTGCTAAGTAGTGGGTCATCCAGTTTTTATGATACTTTTCATTTCGATTCAATGGCTGCAGTGGGTATAAAAACCCAACATCTGCAAGATCAGCAAGATGAAGAAAAACTCTTATTCTACAAACAATCTTTTCTGCTTCACAGTTTGTCAAAGAGCATTCAGTGCCAGAGAATTAATAAGTACAGGGACTGTTGAGTCCCAAAAAGTAGAATTCATTTGTACCTACCCACTAAAGAAAAAAAAACAAATTAATTGTTTGATTCCTGTGACCACAAAGTCTTAAACAGAAAGCCATTGGTTATTTTATGTTTTCCAGACAAAGGTAGATAGCTTGTAATTCTATTCTACTTCAGACTCCAACACATATTTCCTACTAGACTTTATATATCACAATTCCAAATGGCATCTATTTCACTTCTTGGCATTGTTCATTAGTGGTATGCTTATATAATTGACAAATGTAGGGCTCTTATATGCAGAGAACAATTGAAATCCTAAATCTCAACATTTCGTTTCTAAACTTGGACACAGTACAGAAAACCCAACGCTGAAGAAAAGGATTATGCCTTAGCCATTAAGTGTGTGTAAATTATCTGGATTTGGACTCTCCATGGTTTCAGTTAACTCCCTCTGTTTATATATTATGAGTCTAATTTTACATTGCTGAATGTATCCTGGAGACCTCAGCGTCTTTAAAACATAAATGAAGATAAATAGAGTAAAATGTGCAGTTCATAGCCTACTTATTGCTGAAAGACTCTGAAACAGGGCAGGAAACTTCATCAGAAAGTGATATTACTGAAAATTGTACTACATTTGTAATTACCATTAATGTAGTTTGTCAAAGGCCAGAGATATACTCCCCCCAAATCTGTAAATCATAAAATACTAGGCTTCTTGGATTCCAGACTCTTAGTAAAAATAAGCACAATGTTAGAATGATAGGTGGAAACTACTGAGAATGACTCATAAGATTATCAGTTGTCATTACAAAAGTTTGAGGGGAGCCCATCACTTTGACTGAAAATACTAAGTAATCACACAGACATTAATCCAGGAGATAAGCAGCAAGACCTAGCCAATCCCTGACTGAAAACAGAATCATCCCAAGTCTGAGTGAGAGTGATACAAACATCACTTTGAACCGGAAAAGAAAACAAAAGTCTGAGCTTCCAATTCACATTCATCCACATATTTTCAAAAAAAATCTCAAACTTGGTATAAGCACTGAGTTAGACAGTGGGTCCAGTCCTTTCACTGGTTCTGAGTCACATCTCACATCGTAACATATATCTGTGAACACGGTCAGGAATTTTTCCCCATATAGCCCTTTACAGGCTAAAGTGACTTAGTATATCCACCAGCTCAATACTTACAATAAGGAATTCACTTTTCCCTGGGCAGAAAAGAACTCTAAAATGCACATGAATATAAGATGCTTTGCCCACATTTATATTCAATGTAATGTTTTCTGTTTCAACCAGTTCACAAATTCCTCACACGTTCCATGAAGAAAACAGACATGGATAGAAACTCTTCTAGAAATTTTTCTAAAGTTTATTCCTGAAACATGCCATAGATAGATTTTCGGTCAAAAAATAAAAAGCCAGTCATCAGGATAAAAAAGGTTCTATGGAAAACTACTGTTTCCAGTCCACATACACAAAACATCACCAAAGTCTTTGCAGCCTTCAAATGAAACTCAAACCAACCAGGTAACTCCACTAGCAGTGCCCTGCTGCACCGTGCCCACGAGGGTGTTGCACGCCTGAAGACACCTGTGCAGAATCAAAGGACAGTACAAAAACCAGGTCCTACCTTGATGGTTTTGGATGGCTGACACTTGATGTGATGCGACACGCTGGCTGTTTGGTTCATAGTTCAGGACCCTGGACAGTGCACATCCACAGCTGACTTCCGAGAAGAACAAGAGATCAGGTCTCTGCTGGACTTCAGCAGGGGGCTGCTGCTGTTGCTGCTGCTCCTGCTGCTTCTGTTGCTGCTGCTGTCTTACTCTGCAGGCTGAAACGCTGTCAGGCTGGAGGGATCTGCAGCTCACTTAGCCCTAAATAAAGCATTTACTTGGTTCATCATTCTCAGAGCTCTTGGCGATACAGGATAGAAAGCCAACTGTTCAAATTCACTTGTTCTGTATCTTTTCAGTACTGAGTTGTGACAGATCTACAATGCAGCCAATGATCTTGGCTCTCAGGCTCCTTTCAAAGGGATGAATACCAAGAAATATACAGAGATCAATTGCAGTCCTACAGTTTAAAGGGGCACTCTCTCCACAAACCTGTTCTATTCAGACTGTACTTTTTTAAAGTCCAAAAATTCTCTCTCTCATTTTTACAATAATGCATTATCACTTTAGCATTAAATCTTATTTCTTCCTACAATTAAAACACAGTAAATGCTGGGGATGACTTGTTGATAATACTATTATTTTAGGGTTTTACTTTTATATGGCAAAATATTTGTAGTCCCTATGGATACTTAAGACATTCTACAGTAGCATTCAGCTAAAATACTGCTCTCTGCATAAGCTGTGTCAAAGCTGAAGACATATAAAAAGTTTTCAAACACAATAGCTATTGTAGTTACAGGATGTTGTGCAAAAGCAAAACAAAAAAAAATGGCTTCAATTTTTTTCCTCTTCCCACTTTACAGTGTAAACATCATTGAGACCATGGTTTTTTATTCATTGGGACAAACTAAAATTTGGTTCATAACTAGTCAACTTTTTATAAATATCATTGTAGGAAAATAAATCATCAATGTTCATTAATTGGATTTCCTCACAAATCACCCTGATTCTCTCAGCACAGCACCTAGAGGGATGTGTTTGTCCCATTTGGAAGTAGGAGAACCCAGAATCTTGAGAAAATGAAAAACATTAATTTTCAGTCTTTATTATGAAATATTTTAAGTACTCTAGACTGAAAGTTTTTCCCTATGTATTTTTGAAATTCAAGACCTTAAAAAGTTGTTACATTTATTTATTTTCTCTATTCCCTCTCTCTCTCTCTCTCTCTCTCTCTCTCTCTCTCTCTCTCTCATGTGTGCATGTGTGGCAGTCAGAGGAAAACTTGCAGAAGTTGGTTCTCTCTTTCCACCATGTGGGTCTCAAGGATCAGACTCAAACTCAGGCCATCAAGCTTGGCCGCAAGTGTTTTTGCCTGCTGAACTATCTCACAGACTCAATTCATTTTTACATTATTTCCTTATTTTGTGTGTATGTACATGTGTGATACTTGTACCATACATGCACAAGCACACATAAGTATGATATATGATGTGTAAATAGATGATAGACAGACAGAGATAGATAGATAGATAGATAGATAGATAGATAGATAGTGGCCGCAAGTGTTTTTGCCTGCTGAACTATCTCACAGACTCAATTCATTTTTACATTATTTCCTTATTTTGTGTGTATGTACATGTGTGATACTTGTACCATACATGCACAAGCACACATAAGTATGATATATGATGTGTAAATAGATGATAGACAGACAGAGATAGATAGATAGATAGATAGATAGATAGATAGATAGATAGAGAGAGAGAGAGAGCTCCATAAAAGTTCTCACAGGAGACT
>NW_008339765.1:1925558-1946531 GCF_000622305.1 Nannospalax galili
TGCTGAACTATCTCACAGACTCAATTCATTTTTACATTATTTCTTTATTTTGTGTGTATGTACATGTGTGATACTTGTACCATACATGCACAAGCACACATAAGTATGATATATGATGTGTAAATAGATGATAGACAGACAGAGATAGATAGATAGATAGATAGATAGATAGATAGATAGATAACATGTAAATAGCAAGGTAGCTTTCAATCTGTAGATAGGTTGTTTAAATTGGAAAATCCTTAGAGATAAGGATGGGAAGGAGTTTCATGGGAGGGGAGAGGAGATAGAATGCAGTAATATAAACAAATGGGAAAGGGGAGAAATAGATAGGATGGGTTTAATGGGGTGGGGAACAGAAGAATAGGGCAGAAATAGAAGTAAGTGGAGGGGTGACTAACACTAAAGGTCTTTTGGAAGAGTCACATGGAAACCTACTATGGAAGCTTCTCTCGACATATAGATACACAATATAAAAAAGAGTTAAAAGAACTCTTATAACAAGGGTTCAATGGCCTTAATAGACAAGCAAGTGAAAAGCCCAGTTCCAGGAATGGACTCCTTCTTTTGGAGTTATTGACCAGGGAGATACCATAGTTACTCAAACAATACTGACTATTGCCATTGCACAAGGACAGGACGGTGCACAGTAAGACCCCACTGCTAAAGATACTACATATCTGAGTGGCAGAACAAACAAGAAGACATCAAGCTGGTACTGACATTGAAGCTTCACTTCTGCTGGCTAGCTTTCACAGTACTAGAAGTTGGTATGCATGTCACTGACAAAGAAAGATAACCAAATATACCCAGCTGTGAGCCTTGCAAGCTACAGTTGCAATTGCCTTGGCAAAATGTGCTCAATGGTACAATAGTGGTACCAATATTATGGGAGTCACCAATCACCTTTTTATTGGATTTAAGGCCTGCTTCATGACAAGGAGTTCAAGCCTGACACTGTTATCAGGGCAAGAACCTGTGGCTAGACAAATTACAGGCCATGGGGGAGAACCTACTACTATCATTTAACTAAATAGACATAATGTTAAATTGAATCACGATGACTTATTGCTATATTCATAGATTAGTACCTTCTTCAACTCTCACCAGAGAAGGTTCTTCTTGAGGCAGATGGTGATTAACCCAGAGACCCAAAAGCTGTCAATGTGCAGAGAATAAGAGACCACAGAGTTATTAGACCTAAATGGGATGCCTATCTCACACATTATCCTCTGAAGACTCAAGGATCATTGGGAAGGAGGGGGCAGAAAGATTATGAGCCAGAGGTGGTAGATGAATACAAGAAAACTATGTTGACTAGATACCACAGGGTAAATGTACATATGAACCCACAGTGTGTATGAAAGCATGCAAAAGACATATAAGAATCCAAGCCAGACGGGCCCAGCATGGATAGGGGAGGTGAGCAGGAAACCCCAGCTGCAGCTGAGACTCCACTGACTACTGATGGATGCTGGAAAAGGGAGATTCAGTTTTCGTTAGTGGTGTGATGCCTTGGTAGGTTGACTTGACTTCCGGACATGGACTCATACCCAGGAGCATTTGAGAGGCACAGATTGGAATCGATAGGCTTTAAAAATAGAAATAAATAAGAACATGAAATGGGAAGGGCTAGAGAGGCAGTAGGGGATCTGAATGTGATTAAAATATATTGTATAAAATTCTATAATCAATAAAATTTTATTTGAAAAAAGATATGAAAGGAAAAAAATAGAACCAATAAACACCAGGAAAAAGGCTATGTCCAAGACCTGGTGTGGCCACCCAGGACACCACAGAGCACCATCTGAAGCATAATCAACAACAGCGCTTCTTGTGACTCAAAGTTTAAATGTGTGTGTGTGTGTCAGTGTGTCTGTGTGTCTGTCTGTGTTTGTGTGTTTGTGTGTGTGTGTGTGTGTGTGTGTGTGTGTGTGCATTTTACAGGTGCATATGTATTTGAAGGATAGGGGTCAACCTTGACATTTTTCAGGAGCCATCCACCTTGCTTTTTGAGGCAGGGTCTCTCACTGGTCAGGTGGTCATTGATTAAGCTAGGCTGTCTGGAAAGTGATCCCCAGGACCACTTTTCTCTAGCTCACCTCTGCTTGGATTACAGGTGAAAACTACTCCATCCTGCTTTTAACATGGGTTCTAAGGAATAAACTCAATGTCTCATGCTCACAAGGTAAGCACTTTACAAACTGAGCCATATCCTCAAACCATCATGTTCTATAATATTGAGCTACAAACTTTTCTTTGTCTGTAGCTTATGTTTTCATGGTATCTACTACTTAAAGTAATCCATTCACCAAGAAAAATTCAGTTAGACATTTTGTATTCTAAGATAATGAAATCAACATACCAAATGTATAGACTATTTAGAGGGATAGATAGATAGATAGATCATGATGATGATGAAGATAGATAGATAGATGATAGATAGATGATAGATAGATAGATAGATAGATGATAGATAGATAGATAGATAGATAGATAGATAGATAGATAATAAAGATACAGACAAAGAAAAGCAGAAAGATAAAACATTAATAATTAATAAGCTAAGTATTCATCTCAGGAAGTTAGAGGAAGAAAGGAAAAATAAGCCCAAGTGGATCCAGGGAAGGCAATAATAATGAGAAGGAAATATTGAATGAAGTAAGTAGTACAAATTATGAATTCAGTGAACCAGCCAGCCATGAACATTTCAACAGTTAATTAGCAGTTTGATAACTTCTGAAAAAAATGAACGCCTTGAACCAGTAGACGTTGCATGATTCTCCTATCTTAGATAGCCCTTGGTATTAAACATCTGAAAAGAATCCAAATTAAATTATCTAGGTATTTCAAGTAGAATGGGAGGTACTTTTTATGATCCAGAGAATGATCTATGCCTTCTGTTTAGAATGAGAGTGTTTATTAAGAATGTAGCAAGCCAAAGTAAAAGAACAAACACCAGGTAGCTGATAGATAGAAGCAGTTGATACCAAATGATGAGCTTACAGCATCCAGAAGAAATCAATTGAGGAAGGTGATGCAGTCAGCTGAAGTTCTTGAGGAGCTTTCTCTCAATAGATGAATGTCCTGCTGCTTTCAGTTTCAACATTTTTATACCATGGAATAAACAATGGTGACCTCTGTTGGAAACAGTCTCTACCTCCCATTGTTCTCAAGGGCATGAGACCTATATTTTCAACTGTTTCACCGCTCTTCTTATTATAGAGACAGGTGGTCAGCCCGACCCAGGACATGGGGTGGGATGTTGAAGGGCATTTGACATAAACATACTTGATTCTGAGACAAGAGAAGTGTTCCTTACTCCCAGAATCAACTTTCAACAAGTTTGAACAACACATGAGAAATTTACAGATAAAATGTGTATTGTAGAGAGAGAGAGGAGTGGGGCACAGGATTCAGACAGAGTTTCCACATCCATAACAGAGAACTGTAATATATGAAAGCAACCACCATCACCCAAGCAGAGTCAGGTGGTACTTACCACAGAGCATACAGATGGCCAGGTGGTGACAGGCCAGGTGGTGACAATAGGAGATGCTGTTCTTGTCCTAGCTAGCATCATCTCTCAACTTAGCTGCAACCCATAACCTGATGCAGCCAAGAGTCACCTAAGACAGGAGTCTCAATTGAGGAAGTTCCCAGTCTGATTGCATGTGGACATGTCCAAGGGAGGAATGTCTTGTCAATTGATGTAGGAGAGCCCAGCCTCTGTGGACGGCACCATTCTCTGGATGGTGGTCCTGAATTGTATATATATGATAGCTAGTGAGTGAGCCAGCAAGCAGCATTCCTCCCTGGTCCCTGCTTACATTCCTGCACCGAATTCCTTCAATGACAGTCTGTGACCTGTAAACTGAAATAAATCCATTCCTCCCCTAAGTTGCTTTGGATGGAGTATTTTATCACAACAACAGAAAGGAAACTAGAACACCCATTTTCCATAGTTCTTCAAATCTATGTTCCATCTCCATCTACATAGCTCTAGGATACAAGGAACACATTTTCATTACCATCTATGTAAGTGGACAGAGTTTATCTATCTAGAGCTCTTTTTCCAATGCTAGGTTTTGAAAATAAAATACAGAAAGTTCACATATAATGTCTAGGAGACTGACAAGATGGCTCAATGTGTAAAGGTTCTTGCTGTCAAATCTGATGACCTGAGTTCAATCCCTGGAACCCATATAGTGGTGGGGAAGCGGGGAGGGACTGACTCCGACAAGTTGTCTTTCATCTTGCACATGTGCACGCACACACACCTAAATAAGTATATTTTTTTCAGTTTCTAGTACACACCACAACCTCTTTCCACAACAACAGTCTATTGTTATATTAAACTCAGGATCCCAACAGAAAAAAAAATTTCTATTTTTCAGAGGAAAAGATAACCAACTCTCAGTTTGAGATTTTTCTGTTACATTATCATTTCACAAATCAAGGAAATAAAAGTCATGGGAATTTTAAGAGATGCCTATTTAAAACATGTATAGATTTTTCACAGTTTGATAAAATCTGCTGGTGTCATCAGACATTCAGTTTGAATATATATCCAAAAAAGGCAGAAATCAAACAATTAGAAAATTTCTGGAATATTATAAGTACTGTTTAATAAGGATAATTCAGATACTTCCTCTGATTGAGATATATTGGGTTTGATATAATTACTCTAAAAACAGCTGAGGAATTGTACCACAGTTTGTCACATGGAAGGAATTTTTTTTAATTAGTTTACTCGGGAAACAGTACAAGTGAATCTCAGTGAATATGAAAATCTAGGCACTTTAATACAAAAAAACTTTCAGATTTAACTAACACTAGTGGGGCTTGGGAAGTAGCTCAGTTGGTAGAGTACTTGTCTGGAATACATGGATCCCAGGGTTCCATTCCCAACACCACATAAACTGGGTGTAGTGGTACACATCTCTCATCTTAACACTCAGGAGATAGAGGCAGGAGGATCACAAATTCAAGGTCATCCTTGGCTACATAGAAAATTCAAGGCTAGTCTAGGATACATGAGACCCTGTCTCAATGAAAACAAAACGTGTAATAATCAAAGAAAACATGTTTGTGTGCACACACACATGTATATAGAAGACAGAGATCAACATCAGGTATCTCCCTCAATAACTTAAAGTTGAATTTGAAGTACACTATGCTAGAACAGCTGGTCAGCAAGGCCCAGGGGTCTGCCTCTGTGCATTTCCAGCATACACACACACACACACACACACACACACACACGCACGCACGCACGCACGCACGCACGCATGCACACACACACACAGAATTGTTACATGATCAGACAGACTCTACTACCAATTGATCATTCTGATTCAAACCTGGCCAGCTGAATTGCTAAGTGACTATTCACACCGGTGGCTTTCCGGTTGAAAGCTTAGGCAAGCCAAAAGCCCTTGTGAGAATGAATGATATCTGAAATGACATCAGACTCCTTCCTTTTTCCCAGTATCTGAAGTTCACCAGAGAAAAATTTGGGTCACTGATGCCCTGCAGAGAGCTCCACTGAGAATGACTTCTGGACAACTGACTTTTACTCAAACAAGTCCCAGGGGATCTGACAGCCTCTTCTGACCTCCGCGGGCATTGCATGACATGGGTGTACTTTCCTACATGCAGGCAATACATGCATATACATAAAATTAAAATAATAAATTTTTTTTAAAAAAGGGTTAATCTGTTGGGCATGGTGGTGCATGCCTTTAGTCACAGCACTCAGGAAGCAGAGGCAGGTGTATCTCTGTGAGTTCAAGGCCAGTCTGGTCTACATAGTAAGTTCCAGGAAGCTGGGGATACAGAGAGACTCTGTCTCAAAAAGATAAAAACAAATTAATCCACATTTTCAGATAATTTATCACTATCTTAGCTTATTTATAACGTAAATAAGTTTAATAGGGCTCCTCTTGTAACCTAAACATATAGCTTTAATGTCTCACGACCCTTCCTTGTCATCCACTCAGAATAATGTGTGTGTGTGCGTGTGTGTGTGTGTAATAAGTCATGTACTTCCTTTAATTGAGATATATTTATTATGTTTGATATATTTTTTCAGAAAACAGCTGTGGAATTGTACCATTTGTCACATGTAAGGAGTTTTTAAAGATTGTGTGTGTATCTTGTGAAAACATCATTGCTGAAAGCAGCAACCCTGAAAGCAATGAATTGTCCTATTTATGTTGAAACAACAGGAGGGATTAGGTTGATAAATCTGCTTGTGGCATGTGTGCTCTTCAAGGTCAGCAGGTGTCAGATAGAGTAAATCTACATGAAAAGAAAGTTCTTTTTTCCTTCTCCACTTCATGCTAGATGTATGTTTTCAACGTAGAGAGAGGAAAGCCTTTATTCCAGAGCATAATTCCAGGAGAAATATGAAGGACTGTGTTCTCAGAACAGTTCAGGTCCCTCTTGGTTAAAATGGATGGTAAGTACCAGGCTGTCTTTACTCAGGCATCACTGTTATGTGGCTTTGCACTGCTGCAATTCTCCCTTCAGCTACGGACCACTGTGTGTGCTGCTCTGGTGACTGACCTGCCCACTAAAGTATTATCATTTCTTGCTAGAAACAGAATGTCATTTCAAATTTTCAGCCTTTACAGCTTGTACCATAAATTCCTTACTTAATTCATACCCACTGCCTCTTTCATTTTTATGTGTGTGCATGTATGTGTACACTCATGCACATGTGCACATGTTTTATGAGTATGGGAACATTCATATCACAGTGACTGTTGAGGTCTTAGGACAACCTGGGATGCCAGTCTCCATCTTCCACTTTGCTGAGACAGGGTCTATTATTTACCACTGTGCACACCAGACTAGCCCACATGCTCCTGGGGTTCTGTCTCTATGCTGCATCTCATCATAGGAGAGTTGGAATTGACATACTCTGCACTGTCCAGCTTTACATGGTTTCAGAGGATCTGAACCCAGGTCCTTAGGCTTGCAAGTATCTTCCCCACTGAGTCATATCCCTAGCCTTCTCCAGTGCTACTTCCTTTATGAATGATCTCTACTTCTGATCATCCCAGGCTCAGTTCATTTCAAGTGCATTCAAGTAGATGTCATTGGCCTGACTCTGGCCTTCACTGTCTTTAGGAGTTGGTCTTTTCAGGAACTGGCTTAGACTATCCAGACATGCAAAATATGCTAAAATAATAAACAAAATCTCATTAGCAACATACAGTGGCAGTTCCATTCTCGTTATGCTATATCCAGTGGTATTTTGGTCTATATAGGGACTCTTCCAGTGTAGGAAAAATAGGCTGATAGAAGCTGCCTCATATCTTTTTTATTTCTTCTAATGTATTGTTATTTCTTCTTTATGTGTGAATCTATGAGTTTATCAGAATTATTTACAAGAGCATGGGCAACTTATCAGTGGCTACATCATTGAAGAAAATGATTCTCCCTCCCGTAACAGCCATTAATTGTTCATAGATTCCCAAGGAGGGGCAGGGCTTTGTAGGCCCCTTCCCCTTAGCGATAGTAGCTGCATGCTGACAGAAGTTTTCATGAATGACAAAGTAAAGAAAAGAAAATGTATTCTACTCAGGCTCCTGCCCAGCAATGAGACCATCTCAGAAGGAGGAAAAAGTTTCTGGAGCCAAGCTGCAATGTAGAAGGCAGGACCACTGTGTTTACAGTTGACCGCTGTCATAGGCAATGGGCCCTGTATTTCTACAACTGGTTTTCTATACCATATTCCAGCATACCATAAACCAAGTATTCTGTCCATGTAAGTATACTCCATTCTTAGGTAACCAAGCCAACTGTGATTTTTGCCTCAAATACCCAAGGATCTTCTAAACCTACTTTGCAGTTATAATACTTGGAGACAGAATAGTCTACATAGTAAAACAACTCAATCTCCCCATCTCAAGGACACAGACACATAGTGTGATCGCCACTCCCTGAGGCATTTCCCTGAAAATGTTCATGCTGGCAGCATTCCATCAGTAGGTCAGGGGCAGGTTTTTATGTATTTGCCGCTGACACATCTGATTTCCATGGATGTATATCAGTCCTACTCAAGTCCACTGTCCAAAGCCAAAGTCAAATACACATACTCATTCCTGCCATAAATAAGCTGTTTGCACCAGTACCTAAGCATGAATAGACTCAGAACAACAGTGAATAGCCCTAATGACAGCTACAGTCCTAGTGTCACTCTTTGTATAGAATGAAGTGCCCTCTCCTTATCTCTGCCATCCAGCCTCACAAATTCGAGACTCCGTAGTCAATGGTAAATTCACTTCAAAGCTACTGAAAATAGGTATGAGACACATCTTCCTTACCCTATGTGATCTCTTATCAAAAGAGAGTTCATAATATACATTCCCAGGTTCTTTAGGGGAAGGAACAGATCCATAAAAATCATGTACAGAGGGAAATACCAGAGTTGAGAGCCAGGGGTTTCCTTTTTGACCCTGGTGTGCTTTCATTTCTGCAAAGGCTAGGGAACTTGGTAGCTAGCAGAGCACAAGCCTATTAGGACAATGATACACACACACACACACACACACACACACACACACATGTCTGTGTCCGTTATTAATTCATTTCCATCTTATTTTTTGAGATAGAGTCTCTCAATGAACCTGTAACTCACAGATTCTGCTAGACATGATGGATGACAAGCTCTAGGGATCCTTCTGTCTCTGTTTCCCCATCGGTGGGATTACAGTCATAGGCATCGCTTCTACATGAGTGCGAGGGATCCTAACTCAGGGTAACCTGCTTGTTTAGCACGTGCTTTGCTGACTGAGCCATTTTCCCAATCCAGAATGTAAACTCCTAACCATTGTGTTATACCAAGAAAAGATAGATCCTTTTATGCCACTAAGCATTGTAACTTGGCAAATGCAACAAAAAATGAAACATAGTTTTCATTCCTTCAATGGAATCATTTCAGAACTGTGTAAGTGCTCAGAGATAGTATTATGAACTCACTTTCTTCTTGTGTAATCAACTACTATGTGACTATGAAAGAGGCTGATCCAGAATTATGTCCCACAGTATTCTAACCAAGCAGTATATTCAAGAAACCATAAAGGTGGTGATTTAGAATGCCCTGGGGACTATATATGCACCAATTTAAATGGTAAAGTGGCCCATTATTCTCCTTTAAGAGACACTGAATATGAGAGCAGAGGTTAGAATTGACAAAGGGAAATGATTATTTAGCTTACTTTAGCCTGGCTCTCAATCTGGTTCCCCGTCCCATATCCAATGGGAATCAACCAATACTCCCTGCCTCTCTTCACATCTCTCTCTACCTGGTGCTTTTGTGCTCTTCCTCTTTTGTTTCATTTCTTGGTTATCACCACTCAGCTCCAGGTACATTCGTTTGTACCCTGAGGTTCTCCTGCTTCTAAGCAAACTAGGTATAAATGTTGTATGAAGAAGATGGACTTTTCCGCCAACCAGTATCCAGTATCCAACATAAACATCTCAGAAATCCCTTTTTAAAAAATATTTTATTATTTTTATTTTATGTGCATGCGTGTATTGCCTGCGTGTAGATAAGGACACCTGTGTCATGCAATGCCACGGAGGACAGAAGAGGCTGTCGGATTCCCTGGAACTGGAGTTAGGACAGTTGTTAGCTGCCATGTGGGTGCTGGGATTCGAACCCGGGTCTTCTGCAAGAACAAACAGTGTTCTTAACTGCTGAACAATCTTCTGTTGTTTTTTGAAGCACGGACTCATGTAGCCCAGGCTGGCCTCCAGCTTACTGTGTAGCCAAGGATCCCCTCGAACCCCTGGTTTTCCTGACTCTATCTGACCTTTGCTGAGATTATAGGTATATATCACTATACCCCATTTATGGGGATCGAACCAGGGTTTGTGCATGCTGCCATAACACTCTGCCTGCTGAGTATCACCCACCCTCAGAATTCCTGCTCTTGCACAAAATAAGTCACATGCCAATGAAATGTTACCTTATTTCTCATAATGTCATTTGGTCTTGTGCTTTCCTTATCAATAATCACCTTTGTGTCTTGTGGGCTAAATTTTCATCTGAGCATATGATTGAAACCCTAAGTGTACAGGACACCAAAATAAATGTTCATTATTCCTTGGTCAGGGACTTTTGCAGTCCCTTCAGCCCCCAGGTCTACAGCTGCAGATAACTCATACAACATGATCCCCCAAAGTACTTTAGAAATGTCCAGTTCTGTGTACAGATGTTTCTATGAACACATAGGAGTAAACACTGGAAGTAACTTCATGTAAGCATAACAACCTGTTCCACAATCTCCAGCAAAGACCTCCAATAGATTCTCTCTGTGGCCAACATCATCAATCACTGTGAAGACAACACACACATAAAATCTATTGCATTCGAGCTCCCTGGACACCCAGGCACAGCCTACTTCATCTACTTCAGCTTTTAGTGGCAGTACTTCCAAAGTTCCAGAATCTTGCTATCAAGAACTGTCCTGATAGCTCCCTGGCCACCCATTCCTCCTCTTCTCATTCCTTCCTTATTCTGAGGATTGTTCCACCATTTATGGCTGGCAAGGAATTCACATTTAAGGCAGGTAAAAGATGAGCTCAATAAAAGCCATCGTTATAATAATGCAGGGAGTTTTGGCGGGCATCCATGCCTGGGGTACACTGAGTACTCTACACCTCTCCAACAGCAGAATACAGAACCAATGTTTTGCAGAACTCAGGCTAGCTCCTTTCCCTCCAGTAAACAGTCTTTGATTGTCTTAAGAGCCAAACTAAGAGATGGATTTCTACCTTTGCAGCAGTAGGTGTGGCTCAAAACCCAGCATTTTCAGCATATTAGGAGCTTGTTATAGGATATTGACTTGTCTTAAGAATATTTCCTTTATGAAGCAAGTACTTTAGCAAAAATCCAAAGTAAATATGTATAGGCCTAAGAGGGAGCAAGTAGGGGACCCAAATTAAGCATATCACATGGTCTTTCATTATGGGAAGATGCTATAAAACTGAAGCCAAAAGGGTTGTTTATTCACATTCTGCACAAAAGTTAGTAAAGTGCTGATATAGTTCCCTCCCTGCTAGCCCCGGACCATATATATTCTTCTGTACTTCCCACAAATGCTGCCTCTTTTCGCAATTCTCATCCTGATTTTCCCAAATAAAATTAATATCTATTTCCCTGCCATATTTTTTACTTTTTATTTTTTTAAATTTTGTGTGTATATATGTGAGTGTAACATATATGTGTGAGAGGTATATGTGATTCCTGCTAGAGAAAGTTATCAGGTGCCCTGCTCTTTCACTCACCACTCAATTCCTTTGAGACAGGGTCTCTCCCTGAACCTGGAGCTGGGCTAGTGACAAGCAAACTCCAGTGATCCTCCTATATCTACCTTCCCATCTGTGGTTACAGGTATGCACTGTGTTGCCTGGCTTTTTATGTGGGCTCTGGGGATTTGAACTCAAGTCCTCATGCTTATGCAGTAAACAATCTTATCTAACATTACTCTCTCTTGGTCGCCTTGCTAGATATTTAGACATTGGAAATTCAGTTGTTACGGGATGAGATGGCACAATGGTTAAAAGGCTTGCTGCTCAAGTGTGAAGATGAGTCTGGATCCCAGGAACCCATGTAAATGCTGGGTGAATGTTACAGCTGGCCTGTAATCCTGGCCTCAGCACTGATCTATCTCTCTAGGCTTCTTTACCTCTTTTAGAGGCATTAATCACATTCTATTTTTTATCAGAGTTCTGTATTGTTTTATGTCTATTAATTTCCTATAAGTATGCCTAAGGAGAAAACTATGTTTGCAATTCTTTGTATACTATGATACAATGTAGAGCATATTATACATATAGATGATTGAAATTTGCATGCTGCTTTAATTAAAACTTTATTAAATTATCAAATAACGTCTGTTCAGAGTGTGCCAATAAATAGAACACATTTAGCTTTGCTTACAGCAGTGTTTGCAGAATGGTGGAAGGTATATTAGATTTAAAGGGGCCAAAGGCTGAATAAGAGGCCAGAAGTAGAAGGAAGAAATATAAACCAGTAATATTTTAATCAGCATTTAAAAAATCAACATATGTTAGATTATGACTTGGCAGTGGGGGTAAGACAAGGGTCTCCCTGTAGCCCTAACTGACCTGGAATTATGTAGACTAGGCTGACCTTGGCCTCAAGAGATCTACCTGCTTCTGCCTTCGAAGTGCTGGGATTAAAGGAATGCGCCACCACACCTGGCTTTCATTATGACATTTTTGAACCAAGTGTGTTTCTGTATTTCTCTTCCCCTCCATCTCTCCCATCTCTCTGTTACCTAGTTATCCCCTAATTGCTTTCCTCTTTCATGTTGTATGCCTGCATGCCTTTTGTGCACCCCTGTCCTTTTTCACATAATATTTCCCTCTTTTGGTTTTCTTTCTAGATTTTTTTTAGACATAGGAAATTTAGCTGTTATAGGCTAAGGAGATGGCTCAGTGGTTAAAGGGTTTGCTGCTCAAGTGTAAGGATTAGAGTCTGTATCCCAGAAACCCACCTAAATGCTGGGTGAGTATAACAACTGGCCTGTAATCCCAGCCTCAGACGTCAGAGACAGGATCACTAGAGCAAGCTGGCTGGCAAGACTAATCCTATGGTCTCTGGGTTTGAATGAGAGATCCTGTCTCAGTGAACAGGTAGAGGAGCAACTGAGGAGGATTCCTGACATCAGCCTCTAGTTTCCACATGGATACACACCCATGTGTACACATGCCCACACAGGTAAAAAAACATACATACACACAGAGACACTGACAGACAGGAACACTTATAATACCACCAACAAATAAATGTTTTTTTTTTTCCTTTTGAGACAGGGTTTCTCTTAGCTCCAGCTGGCCTGAAACTCACTATGTAGACCAGGCTGTCCTCGATCTCACAGAGATTCATCAACCTCTGCCTTCTGAGGCAGAGGGATTAAAGGAATGGAGCATCATGCCCGGTGTCAAAAAAATGGAAAAAGAAATAGTACCATAATATATAAAACATGTTATTGCTAAATCACAAAGTCTGTAGAAAGTAGTACATTTTTTTTCTCTAAAAATCCTACAAAATCTTTCTATCATCTTCCCACAAATAGATTAGATGTGTGTTGGAATGGAAGCTGAGCAGCAGATACACTACTGAGCTTAGAAAATATATGCAACAGGGCTAGGAATGTAGCTAAGTGATGAGCTTGCCTAGCATGCATGAGGCCTGCGGTTCAATCCCACCATTCAAAAAAGAAAAACACTAAGCAAAACACTCAGGTTCTAGAGTAGGAGTAACACCCGTGAAATTGTGTGTTTTCCCAAATTTTCCAAAAGTAAGACAAAGTTTCTCTGTAGTAGTGTTCTTTTACAATTTGAACATTTTTGTATTTAGGACTCAAGGCAGTTCAGTATTAATATTGCTTCTCTCTGGGCTCCTAAGATTTAAATGATGCACTGATTTGGAATGAGGGTATTATAAAGCACATTTTCCTTTTAAGAGACTTTGACTGAAAGATTGTTTGAATCCTAAGTGGTATGCACTAATAAATCTCAGCTTTGGGGAGGCAGAGACAGAAGGATCTGTGTGGATCACTGGCCAGCCGGCCTAGCCAAATTTATGAACTCCAGAACAATGAGAGAGCCTGTCTCAAAAGAGTGGGCAGTGTTCCTAAAAGCATTAATTTGTGGATAGAAAAACTAATTATCCTAAGTCATGTACTAGGTATTGACAGTACAAAAGTGAGCAGTAAGTATCTTTCTCTTGAGCTGAGGAGATGGCTCAGTTGGTAAAGTAAGTATAAGAACGTGAGTTTGATCCCCAGAAGTCAGATAAAATAGGCATGGTTATTTTAGTGATGATGAGGCAGAAGCAGAAGGATGTCTGGGACCCACTGGACAGCCAGCCCAACTGAATCAGCGAACTCCAGATTCAGTAGAGACCCTGTCTCAAAAATAAGATGGACAGCAATTGAGGAAGTCACTGACCCTGAATCCTGGCCTCCAGAGACATATGCACATGGGTCACACATGCATGTGGATCATACACACACTTGTGCACACATACATGTGAATACACAAAAGAATGTGGGAAAGAAAACTCCAGAGGAAATAGCCAATTGGATACCTGCATTTAATTTTGAGCCCTCCGGGAAACCCACTAGAAAAGTAAAGTGATTTTTCTTTTTGAAGATTTAAATTAAAACGGATGGAAATAACAGAATAATATTCATTAGTGGCAAATCAAAATTAAGCATGAAACACAGTAAGATGACAGGAAGCAGTGGAGGCGGGAGCAGGCACATCTAAATTGCAGCATCAAGACACCAGGAAGTGACATCACAAACACCTTTGGATCTGGATGTGAAGAGTAGATTAGAATAGGAGCAAAATGGTAATTGAAGTCATTTGAGAAAAAAATCAGATCCCCAGGATCCTTGCTCATGTATCTCTAGGTGACTGCTCTTTCTCCTCTCCAGCACATTTCTGGAAGCTTCTCAGCAGGTCACTGAAGATTTCAGTTGTAGAGAACACAGGTCATCAACAAAAGGCTCAGCAGACTCCTCAGTGAACCCAGAGTGATAACCCTAAAAACAGTGATATGAGTGGCTAGGGAGATGGTTCAGTCAGTAAGTGCTCACCACACAACATGAGGACTTGAGTTAGATTCAGAAACTATGTATCGGAGCATGTGGTATACCCTCAACATTAGTTTTAGAGAAGCAGAGACAGGAGGACCTGTGGGGCTCAGTGGTCAGCATGCATACACACATGCACACAGAATAAACAGTGACAGAAATAATCAAATGCACAGAGCACTGAACAAACTCCCCTTTCTTCTATTTTTCTTTCCAGAACACTGGTAACAGATCTTAACTTTCCACATGAGAAATGAAAAATATCTGCTCCATAGAAAAGCTGAAAGGTATTAAAACACAGGGACATTAACAATACCTCAATCATCCTGCAAAGAATTTAAAAATCTGTGACATTACTCATGTTTGTAGGAGTTCCAATCATTCAGGAGCATAACACTGTTTATGGTTAGATATTTGAGGAATTGTGTACTTCTACAAAAGAAACTAAACAGGAAAAAAAGGCAACTAAAGAAAAGGACAGTGAAAGGAAAAAAGTTAAAGAAACCATCATTGAGAATAATAAAGAGGATACTATACCCATGAAACAAGACTGTAATACTGTTTTAAAACAAGAAAAACATTCATAGAAAGCTCATCATCTAATCAGGTGCCTCTGAAACCTAAATTATATGAAGTTGAATAAATAGAATATTTCAAAATGCTGTCCTAGTTAGATTTAACTGCCACCTTGACACAGCCTAGTCTCATCTGAGGAGGGAGTCTCAAAGGAGGGGTTTCCCAAATCAGATTTCCCTATAGGAATGTCTATGGGGGATTGTCTTTCTTGTTGAGTAGGAAGGCACAGTCCTGTGTGGTTGACACCATTCTCTAGGCAGATAGTCCTGGGCTACATAATGAAGCAAGAGAGCTGAACATAAGCCTATCAGTGAACCAGCAAGCAAGTAGCATCCTCCAAGGTTTTCGCTGTACTTTTTTTGCTGTGAGTGAGTTCCTTGATTGGAGGTAATGCTGCATGAAATAGAAAACAGTCCTGTCTTCAAGTTCCTACCTTGAACTTCTGACTCGACCCTCAATAATATACTGAGACCTAAGATAATCTCTTTCTCCACAAGCTTCTTTAGGTCATAGTGTTTTGAAATATTTCATTTATTATTTTTACCTTATGTGTATGAGTGTATTGCCTGCATGTATGTAAGGGCACCCACATCATGCAATGCTTGCAGAGGACTGAAGAGGCCATCGGATCCCCTGGAACTGCAGTTATGCACAGTTGTTAGCTGCCATGCAGGTGCTGGGTTTCAAACCTGGGTCTCCTGTGAGAACAACCAGTGTTCTTAACTGCCAGAAATTTTTATCACAGCAACAGAATGAAACTGGAACAAATACATAAAAGCTAAGCAAATTAAAGAACTTGTTTTCAGGAGCACAATATTCACATACTAGCTCTGGAAGACGAAGAAAGAATAAGAAGGAATAATTAATCAAGTAATTCTTGGCATTTTAGGGGATTGAAAGAACCATATTTTTCAGATTGAAAGCAACAACTCAGTACCCAATGCACAGTGTAAAAATTAGATGCCGATGGGGGGGCGGGGCATCACTGTGAAGTCAATTTAAAGGAATATTCATTTATTTCTTATGTGTATGTATGTGTCTTTCACTATATGCATGTGAACTACATGTTTGCAAGTGCTTGGGGAGATGAGAAGAAGAAGACATCTCCCCAGGAACTGTAATTACAAGTGGCTATGAACAATCAACTTGGGTGCTGGGAACCAAGCCCAGGTCTTTGCAAGAGCTGCAAGTGTTCTTAACTACTGAGCCATCTCTCCAGCTTCTGTGAAGTCAATTCAGAGTGTTAGAGGCAAGCATGCTAAATCTTTCATGGGGGGAAAATTAGTGTCATTGCTGTGATTACGATCTGAAACATTTCCCTGAATGTCCTATGTTGAAAGTTTGTTCCGTAAGCCTGTGACAGTGTTGGGACCTCTGGGAGTATGCTCTTAAAGGAGACAATGGAACCCCAGTGCCCCTGCCTCCTCCTCCTCTTTCTCTTCTTCCTCTCCTAGTCCTCATCCTCCTCTGTCTTTCTCTCCTTCCTCCTTCTCTCTCTCCTCACCTCCCTCCCTGTCTTCTCTCTCACTGTTTCTCAACAACCATGCATAGGTAGTTCCCCTTGCCACACACTTTGCAGCATAACGTACTTCCTCACCATAGATCCAAAGCTAATGCCGAGCAATCACACAGAAGCACTCTGAAACTGTGAGACAGCCCATTTCTTTCTTACTTATAAGTTAATCTCGGGTATTTTGTCACAACACCAGAAAACTGACTCAAGCATTTATATGTGTGCAACAAAAAAAATCAAGGGCGCCATGAGCTTCTGACCACTGAATCAGGAAGCCAGAAGCCTGAATGACACAATGCATTTAAGGAAAATTATCTCTAATACACAGTTCTACAACCAGACAAACTAGTCAAGTAGAGCAAACAAAGGTATCTTCAGACTTGCAGATTACAAAATATTTACCTCCCATGTGTTTGCACTCACAGTGTTCTGCAGATATGTTCATCAAAATATAATTCCTGATGGAACACTACAGAAAGTACTGTATTACTACTCAAATACAATGGTTATGCAATTAAGTTGTCAGTTAAGGGCTGCTTTCTAATGGAATAGAATTTTTGTTTGAAAGAACAAAGGGAAGATAGACTTAGATATTTGAAAGGTACATTCTCTAAAACAAACCAAGAAAAACTGTCACTACAAGAGGAAAATTAACAGTAGGTGTCACAAATCATAAAGTTAGAACTTTCAAGCAAATATCAGAATTCTGGAAACTTGCTACTGTTGTAGAAATGTATCATCTTTCTAACTCTTAAATATTTTTCTGATGAGTCTTGTGGTGATACTAACAAATTTTATTTTTTCATATTGTAATTTACAATGTCAAAATGCAGAAGTTCTCAACTGGTCAACTGGTCAAACAGTATTTTCTAAATGATAATTATATGACATTAAAACTTTGTGAGTTGCATCTGGGGAGAGAGCTCAGTTGTCAAAGTGCTTGCTACACAAGCATAAGGACCTGAGTCCTATCTCCATAGCCCATATGCAAATCCCAAGTGTGGTGGTACGCACTTGTAATCCCAAACTTGGGGAAGCAGAAATAGGTGCATCCCTGGGGATTGCTGACCAACCCAAATTAGATAGCTCCAAGCCAGTGAGAAATCCTTTCTCATGAAACAAGGTGGACAGTGCCTGAAGACCTACAGCCAAGGTTCCCTCTGACCTCCACATGCATGGGCAAACATACATGTGTGTGTACATGCATTCACATACACAAAAACAAGCACAAATTATGAACAAAAGATCCAATAGAAGTCAATAAATTCTTCATATCAATAAGCTTTCCATAGTCAAAATTGATTGATATGGTTGATTTGCAATAATCTAAATCTGATCTGGTGTGTAAGAAGGGATGTAAAATAGTTCCTATTTTTTCCAACTATAATTCAGAGTGAGGTCAGTTCTCCATGCAGTGTAGTAGAATTGTGGAAATGCAGTAGATTGGACGCAGAAATAGGAATGAATCTTCATCCGTTTTCTCCTAAGGCACACATAAAGAAATTCTGTTTTATTTTCAAAATTAAAGTTATGGCTTCCTGGTCTGGACAGCCTCCAGCGTCCTGGTACCAGCACCTTCCCTGGGTAAGTCCAGTGTGCTCAGCATGCCTTGATGACTCCTCCAGCCTCTTTCACCCTCCCAGTCCTCCCACCACCACCCACCGCTGAGTCTCTCTCCTCCTAGGCTGGGTACAAGCCCATTTCTTGTCTTGGCACCCCAGACACCTGGGCTAACCTCTCGGCCCAGAGCCACCACTGCTTCCTGATCCTTTGCATTGGGACCAACCCAATTCCTCCCTGAGGGCCCCCAGGAATCCTCTAGGCCTGTTCCAGCCCTCACCTCACAGCCACCTGTGTTATGGTCCCAGCACCTTGGCTGGGTAAGTCCAGTGTGCCCAGCAGGCCTTGACTCCCTCAGCCTCTTTTGCCCTCCCATCTCCCTGCCCCCAACCATGTCTCTCCTCCTAGGCTGGATACAGGCCCATGTCTTGTCTTGGCACCCCAGACACCTGCTTCCTGATCCTCTGCATCCAGACCAATTCAGTTCCTCCATACCTTCCCCAGGAACCCTCTAGGACTGGTCCCACCCTCACCACCCTTTAATACCCTGGGTGGCACAGCCACCATCTTCCTGAGACCAGCATCTATCCTGGGCCCTTCTCCCAGGCCAGCCCAGCCCCCAAATTCTTGAGGACAGCATCTTTCCTGGAAGGACCCACACCTTAGGAGAAGGCCTGAGAGCATCTGAGCCTCATCTGACTTGGGCCTCTGTGGGGACTCCTGAAGACAAAAGCAATTAGGCCACTCCAATATAAAATGAAAAGAGAGAACTTGAAGCCTAGACCAACCAGCATTTCATGCCCAACAAGTAAACCACAAAGGCACATAAAGTTTACAAAAAGAAGCAGATCTAAACTCAACAAAGGAAGGCTTGAGTCTCGCACAAGAATCAGAAACTACAAAGGAAATTCACACATCAAAGTCACAAAGAAAAAAAAATGACATGAAAAACCAAAGTAATATACACCCCCCCCGCCACCCCGCCACATACCAATAGTCCTCTAGAGGAGTACAATGAGGACTCCCTAGATATAACACAGGACAGGGAACTCAAAAGAACAATTATAAACATGATAAAAGAATTTAGTGAATTTAAAGAACACACAAAGAAAGAAATCAAAGAACTGAAGGAAGATAGGGGTAAACTTCTGAATGAATTCAGAAAAGAGAAATATTGAAGACTACTAAGCCTGAAATGAAGAAGAAAGTGAAACACTCAGTAAGCCAATTAGAAACGACAGGAGAAAGCCTCACCAACAGAACGAATGAAATGGAAAACAAAATACCAAGACTGAAAGATAAAGTGGACAAATTAGACCACTCAAGCAAAGACTATGAAAATTTTTAAAAAACACAAGAAGGGAATATGCAAGAATTGTGTGACACCATAAAAAAAATCAACTTATGAATCATAGGCATACAAGAAGGAGAAGAATCTCAAGATAATAGTATGGAACAGATCTTCAACAGCATTGTAGAAGAAAATTCCCAAAATTAAAAAAAGACATGCCCATACAAATACAAGAAGCATATAGAACACCAAATAGACAGGACCAGAAAAGAAACTCTCCATGGCGCATCATAGTAAAAACACTAAACATTCAGAACAAAGAGACAATACTGAAAGCTGCAAAAGAAAAACAACAAGGCCCATATAAAGGAAAACCCATCAGGATTACAGGTGCTTTTTCAATGCAAACTATGAAAGCCAGAAGAGCCTGGACCAAAGTATTCCCAACTCTAAATGACCACAGATGCCAACCTAGACTACTTTACCCAGGCAAAATGTCTACAACAGTTGAAGGGGAAAGAAAAATTTTCCATGACATAAATAGGCTGAAATAATTCATGTCCATAAAACCAGCCCTTCAGAGAGTTCTTGAAGAAATACAAAGAGCTGAAGAGAGGAATGACTATACAAAAGAGGTGATGGAAAGAAATTCAATGAAGGTATAACTGTGGAAATACACAGCTATATAAAAAATGTGAACAGAAATAAAAATGGCAGGATTCAATACACATCTTTCATTAATAGCTTTAAATATCAGTGGACTGAACTCCCCAGTAAAAAGATACAGACTGGTTGAATGGATTAATAAACAAAACCCATCTTTTTGTTGTCTGCAAGAAACTCATCTCACTTTCAAGGACAGGCACTACCTTAAGGTGAAATGATGGGGAAAAAAAAATATACCAAGCGAATGGGACTAAGAAAAAAGCAAGTGTTGCAATTCTACTATCTGATAAAGTAGACTTGAAAGTAAAACTAATCTAATCAGAAGAGACAAAGAAGGCCACTTCATTCTGATCAAAGGAACAATAAACTAAGACAATATTACAATCATGAACATATATTCTCCAAACTCTGGTACACCCAACTTCATAAAAACAGTACAACAGGACTTAAGACCCAGATTAATCCCAATTCATTAATAGTAGGGGACTTCAATGCCCCATTATCACCATTAGATAGGTCAACAGGACAGAGAATTAACAGAGAGAACTCTGAATTAAGCAATACCATACATCAAATGGACCTAACAGACATCTACCAAATATTCCAACCAAGCACCAAAGAATATACTTTCTATTCAGCGCTCCATGGAACCTTCTCCAAAATCGACCATGTACTGGGGCACAAAACAAACCTCAACAAATACAAAAAGATTGAAATAA
>NW_008339765.1:1946678-1988598 GCF_000622305.1 Nannospalax galili
CTGTTCCTGGAACTAAACGAAAAGGACAATACAACATAACAAAACCTCTGGGAATCACTGAAAGCAGTCCTTAGAGGGAAGTTTATAGCTCTAAGTGAACTACATTTAAAAAAATTGGAAAGATCACAAATAAATGACTTAACATTGCAACTCAAGGCACTTGAAAAGCAACAGCAAATGAAACCCAAACCCAGCAGACAAGAAGAAATAACAAAAATCAGAGTCAAAATTAATGAAATTGAAACAAAGAAAACAATACAAAGAATCAATGAATCCAAGAGCTGGTTCTTTGAGAAGATAAACAAGATTGATAGACCTCTAGCCCAGTTAACCAAAAGAAAGAAAGAGCAACTCCAAATCAACAAAATCAGAGGTGAAAGGGGAAACATCACAATAGACACCAAAGAGATCCAAAACATTATAAGGGAATTACTTTAAAAACCTATATGCTACTAAATTTGAAAACCTAAAAGAAATGGACGGGTACCTAAAAGCATGGGAATGACCAAAGTTAACCCAAGAAGAGATTAACAGCTTAAACAGACACATAACACACAAGGAAATTGAAACAGTAATATAAAACCTCCTGACTGAAAAAAGCCCAGGACCAGATGGATTTACAGCAGAAGTCTCCCAGACATTTACAGATGATCTACATCCAATACCACTTAAATCAAAAAAGATACAAATGGAGGGAGAACTTCCGGATTCCTTCTATGAAGCCAGCATCACTCTAATACCAAAGCAGGGTAAAGATACAACCAAAAAAGAAAACTATAGGCCCATATCTTTAATGAACATGGATGCAAAAATTCTCAACAAGATAATTGCCAATCGTGTACAGACACACATCAAAAAGATCATCCACCATGATCAAGTCAGCTTTATTCCAGAGATGCAGGGATGGTTCAATATACATAAGTCAATGAATGTCATAAATCATATAAATGAACTCAAAGACAAGAGCCACATGGTCATCTCAGTACATACAGGGAAGACCTTTGACAAAATTCAACGTGCATTTATGTTCAAAGTCCTAGATGGAATTGGACTGGATGGAATATATCTTAACACAATCAAAGCCATATATAACAAACCCACAGCCAGCATCATTCTAAATGGAGAAAAATGGGAAACATTCCCATTGAATTTAGGAATCATACAAGGGTGTACACTATCTCCACTCCACTTCAACATAGTGCTTGAAACTCTTGCAAGAGCAATAAGACAAGGGAAAGAAATTTAAGGAGTAATAATTGGAAAAGAAGAGGGCAAATTGTCCCTTTTTGCATATGATATATTATATCTAAGAGATGCCAAAAATTCCACCAGAAAACTCCTAGAAATTATTAACACATTCAGTAAAGTGACAGGTTACAAAATTAATCTACAAAAGTCTGTAGCCTTTCTATATACCAATAACAAGCAATCAGAGAAAGAATACGTGGAAATACCCCACTTCACAATAGCTGCATATATATATGTATATATATATATGCATAAACCTGACCAAAGACATTAAAGACCTTTGCAAAGAAAATGTTTATTCCTTAAAGAGATTGAGGAAGGCATCAGAAGAAGGAAGGAACTCCTATGCTCAAAGATTAGAAGAATTAATATTCTGAAAATGACCATACTACCAAAAGTATTTATAGATTCAATGCAATGCCAATTAAAATCCCCATGACATTTTTCACAGAACTGGAAAAAACCAACCTAAGATTCATATGGAAGCACAAAAGACCTTGGATAGCCAAAGCAACCCTGAGTACTAAGAGCAATGCCAGGGGGATCACTATACCAGATTGTAAACTGTATTACAGAGCTATAGTCATAAAAACAACATGGTACTGGCACAGAAATACACCCATAGATCAATGGAACAAAATTGAAGACCTAAATATGAGTACATTCAGTTTCAGTCACCTGATATTTGACAAAGTGTCCAAGAACATTCACTGGAGGAAAGACAGCATGTTCAGCAAATGGTGATGGCAGAACTGGATCTCCACCTATAAAAGAATGCAACTAAACCCCTATCCTTCACCTTGCACAAAAGTCAACTACAAATGGATCAAAGACCTCAATGTGAAGCCTGAAACTCTGAAAGTGTTAGAAGAAAACATTGGCAATAACTTACAGGATATAGGTGAAGGAAATGATTTTTCTAAACCAGATATCAACAGCCCAGGAAACAAGGTCAAGAGTCAACAAATGGGACCTCATTAAACTAAAACACTCTGTACATCAAAAGAAGCAACCAAGGAAGTGAAGAGAAAACCAAGAAAACCCACAGAATGGGAGAAAATCTTCACCAGTGACAAATCTTACAGAGGCTTACATCCAGAATATATAATGAACTCACAAAACAAAGTATCAAGAAAGGAAATAACCCATTTAAAATATGGGCTAAGGAGCTGAACAGAGAGTTCTCAAAAGAAATAAAGATGGCTAAGAAGCATCTTAAAGGATGTTCAACATCACTAGTAATTAGGAAAATGCAAATTAAAACCACTTTAAGATTTCATCTTACCCCAGTCAGACTGGCTAAGATCAAGAGGACAAACCATCCCAAATTTTAGAGGGAATGTGGGGAAAAGGGAATGCTCATCCACTGCTGGTGGGACTGCAAGCTTGTTGGCAACCCCTATGGAAAGCAGTGTGGAGAACACTTAAAAAAAACTACAAATGAACCTACCATTTGACCTCCTTGGCATATACCCAGAGAACTCATCCTATTGCAGAGACACTTGTACATCCATGTTTATTGCTGCTCTTTTCACAATAGCTAAGAGATGGAAGCAACCTAAATGTGCCTCAGCTGATGAGTGGATAATGAAAATGTAGTTCATTTATATGATGGAATTTTACTCAGCAGTAAAAAAAGATGATATCATGAAATTTTCAGGTAAATGGATGGAACTAGAAACTGTTATACTAAGTGAACTAACACAGGCTCAGAAAAAAAAAGGTGTATGTTCTCCCTCATATGTGGATCCCAGCACCAAATCCTTATAAGTGAATATGTATCCAGACATAACTACAGGAACCAGGATAATGAAGAGGAACCAGGGAGGTAAAGGAAAAGAAAGAATCTGAAAAAGAAGAACAGTAGAAAACAGGTGTTAACAAGGGTGATATAGACAATAATGGGGATATTTTAAGGGGAAGGGGGAGGGAAGGTTAAACAGGATCTTAGGGGTAAAGGCAAAGAAGGAGCTCAAGAAAGGTGGGACCATACGAGGATTGTTTTATTAAGGGAGAAATGGAAAAAAATTGGGTCACCTTAAATGGGGAAACCATGGTGGAAGGGTTAGACAACGTGAGAGATAAACAATGCCTAGCTAGTTTTAGAAAACTAGAGGGAACCATATTAGGCCAACAACCTACTGGCAAATTATGCATACAACCAGATCAAAGAATGTAATAGATGCCTAGGCAAGGTTTATCTGAGAGTGTTTGGTCTTTGGTCAAGTTCAGTCTACATGGCATATGGTAATTAAACATATCAGACTCGTGAAACTAACCTACTTGGGTGTCTAACAGCCATACTTTGAGGCCTATACTAATTTGGTCAGGGGGACATAAAGGACAGTTTTTGCTCCTTGCCCTCATAGGTCAATTAAATTCCAGGGGACTATGAGCATCTCTCTCTCTCAAAATGTCCTGTACCTGTGGTGAGTCACCTGTCCTCTTGAGCAAGGAGGCTGTGGAGACCCCACCAGATGGACCTGAACCAGTGTCCAGTCTACAAAAAGGAGGGTCAACACAGAGGAAACATTTCCTCCATGCTTCCAAGCAAAACCAGCCATGGTTGAGCAGGACCTTTCACTTATCTTCACATAGAAAGAACTGGTAAAAGAAAGGAGCCAGGTGCTCCTCCCAAGCACATGTAACCCCTGAGGAACAGCTTCTCAAACAAACTTAAGAGTAAGAATAAATTGTTTTATCTGGTCCAACTGTAGGGTCTTAAAAACCCAAAAGGAAAGTATAACCAAAGATTAATGGGGTCAATATAATTTTTAAGAGTCCATATGTATAACTAAAGACTACATAACAAGAAACAATGCCAGACAGTAGATACCTTCCTTTAAATTATTGGCCAAGGTGGTGCAAGAGACTCCCAGAGAGTAACCCAGAATAGAACTGGGAAAATGAACAGAAGAGCCCAATCTTCTCTAAAGGAATATTGACAACTGATTGCTGCTAGATGAGGAACAGCTGATGTCCCTAAAAGAAGGATCTCTAGATAGGCTGACTAGATTCAGCAGACAGACAAGCACTGGAGAATAGCTGGGGGTTTAGACAACACAATGGACAGTAACAGGGATGACAGAGTATATGGGCTTCAGTACATGGGAGGTTGACATTTGGGAAGTGGGTATATAGATGAATAAGATTGTGTGGGATATTCTGTGTGATATATACACAGAAAAATCAACAATTTTTTTAAAAAGACATATTTGAGAAGGAAGCACAAAAATTTACTTCATGTTACCAGTGATATCTACCTGATGACTTTATATCCATACTCAGGTACTAAGGATCCGCGTGTAACCAACTATGTCTAGTAATCATCAGAAACATAGAGATTAAAGACACATGGGCAAACATCTAAGTGTTACTAGCATTAAAAATATAGGAAACAGCATATATTAAATTGAAATGGAGGTCTTTTTAAAGGGTAAAAACTCATTCAATTGTATATCTTACAGGGTTTATACTGAGTTCATTATTGTATAATTGTATTAATTCAACTGTGAACCTAAAAATTTATAGCCACTTTTGAAAGAGATGTATCCTTCCTCTGAAGTGTGTTACTGAATATGTTAAAGCTGTTATGAAATGCTTCTTCTAATCGTGTAGTTATTAAATTAAATTTTTTTTAAATAATAATTCTTCAAAGCATAAAACTTTGCTCCTTAATAATTAGTAGATGTGAAAAACATTGCCATTGAAATCTACCTGATGACTTTATATCCATGCTTAGATGCCAAGGAGCTCAGAAAGTAACCGGCTGTGACTAGTAATAATCAGCTATATAGAGATTAGAAATGCATTTGCATCTTAGTGTCAATTGTATTAAAAATGAATTTTTCTGTATGAATCTCTGTGTTTTAATCATGAAATGGAGTTCTTTTTAAAGGTTAAAACCTCATTTAATTTTATGTCTTATAGGGTTTATACTGAGTACAATACTGTATAACTGTAATAATCAGACTAGAAATGCATGTGCAAACATCTTTCTGTTAATTGCATTAAAAATTAATTTTTCTGTATGAAACTGTGTATTTTAATAAGGTAATTGAGATCTTTTTTAAAGGTTAAAACCTCATTTAATTTTATATCTTATAGGGTTTATACTGAGTACAATATTGTATAACTGTATTAATTCAACTGTAAACCTAAAAATTTACAGCCAATTTTGAAGGAGATGCATCTTAGCTCTGGAAATTGTTATTGAATATGTCAATGCTGCTGTAATGAAATGCTTCTTCTAATTATGTGGTTATTAAATAAATCATTTTTTAAAAAGAAAAAAATTAATAGTCATTTGTAAGTGTAACCAAGACTCCCATGCTTTGTGTGCTGATTAAAAAATTTGAGATTAAAAAAAAGAAAATTAAATTTACTTTTATTAAAAAATAGGTTACTCTTTTTGAAGCACTATCCTAATTGTATTAAAGCATAATGAGTTAGTTAACGTAATTTTGAGTGAACTTGTAGATTTTTTTTAAGTATCTGCTTCAATATCCAATAACCAACATTAGTAATGATGGCATGCAAACAAAGCACTCTCCCCTTCTCCATGTTCCATAAAAATTTTGGATTCTCAACTCTGTGAAAAAGAATAGTACCTATAGGAAAGTCTGTGGTCTATTTTTGTACAATATGAGAGGGACATAATTTACGTGTTCTGTACCTTTTAGGGATGTGCTTCCCTTTTTCTATGTTGGTAGTAAGATCTTTGTAAAATCTTGTTACTTTGTAATCCTTCTTTGATGCTATCTTTGTGAACCATGGATCTGGGCAAGTGTGTGGTGCCTACCCCGTAAATTCTAGTAGCGGCACAGAAAGGGCCTTAGGGAGCCCCAAGGACCCACCAACTGGCTCTTGTCTGGTGTACCCTGCTGCTCCTTGCTCCTACAAGTCCACCTGCTCCTCTTTATGTATATCTGAAGGATGGAAAATAAAACAGGATTAAAAAGGTTTAAAAAGAGAATTGGAATCCCTGATAGCAAAATGTTTGAGAACCACTAGTTTAAGGGAAAAGAAAACAACCGTAAGTCATAGCTATGTACTTACATAATTACCTACTATAGAGTTTTACTTTGTAGCTGAGGAATAAGGAATGCGGACATGACCGGCAAGTGGTCCAAGATGATGCAATGATGTCACCATATCTTTTCCCCCTCACACTAAAGATCATTCTTGTATGATGTTCTGGCTCCACAACTTTAGTTTTCTAAACAGAAAGTAATTTTATGAGTAGAAATTGTGTGTGTGTGTGTGTGTGTGTGTGTGTGTGTGTGTGTGTAGAAATGTAACTCCCTTCCAGAATTCTTAACTTTGTCTTAGAAAACTATTCTTCCTCTCTCTATTAAGGGAAAAAAGAAACCCAAGGAGTCCGGAATGACTAGTTACAGCTAATATGACCACTATGGATTAAAAATTAGAATATAAAACCACTTCTCTGGGCTGGAGAAATGACTCAGTAGCTAAGAGCACTTGCTGTTCTTGCAGAGGACCAGAGTTCACTCCCTCACACTCACATTGGGCCTCTCACAACCAACTGAAACCACCTGTAACTTCAGCTCCAGGAGATTGAACTTCTGACCACCCTTCATGCATGTGCACATACACACATACACATGAATAGAAAGAAAAATAAATCTAAATCTAAAAAATCTCTTTTCCAAATGGGCATAATAGGATGTACCTACAGTCCCAGCTACTCAAGAGGCTGAGGCAGGAGGATTATCTGAGTCCAGGAGTTGGAATCCAGCCTGGTCTACATAGCGAGACTATCTGAATAAAAAAACACAGCAATATACCTAAATTAATATTACAGAATTTAGGACTGGGAAAAAAGAAAGCAAGTGACTACTAGGAAGCTAAATTAGAAATACTAAGTAGCTTAGGGTGGTCTTAGAAAACCATATTTGGGCCACATACTTACCAAAGACAAAAACATGAACAGCCATAGAAAAAAGATAAAAAGACTTGCAGAGATGTGCTGGCCCCACTCCCCAGCCTGGCCCTGTGAAGCACAGCAAGGCTTCTGTCCTTTGGCTTTCATGGGGTATCCTTCAATGTGTCCCTCCTTGCATTATATACTTCCCAAGGATTTTCATTCCTTGCAACTCAGCAACAAATGTGCAGTTACACATCTAGCCCAGAAAGAGAAGGCAGCACTTAAACACTACATTTACTGGACATAGCCAGTAGCTAACACACAGTATGAGAGAGAGAACCACATTGTAGGATGTCAGTCAGCAACTGGCATCAGATTTAACTAGTCAGGTTTAACTGTCAACTGTCACAGCCTAGAGTCACCTGAGAGGGGAATCTCAATGGAACCATTGCCCAGAACAGATTGGCCTGTTGGCATATCTGGAGTTGGGGTTGTCTTGATTGATTTTGATGTAGGAGGATCCAGCCCACTATGGGCAACATTGTCCCTAGGCAGGTAGTCCTGGGTTGTTTAAAAAGCTAGTGGAACATGAGCCAGATACCTAGCCAGCAATGTTCCTCTGTGGTTTCTACCTCAAGCTCCTGCTTGAGTTCTTGCCCTGGTTTCCCTCAGTGATGGACTGTGACTTGGCAGTGTAAGCAGAACAAATCCTTTTGGAGGAAGGATTGAATTGCTTTTGGCCATGGCATTTGTCCCAGCAGCAGAATGAGACTATGCCTACTTCCCAGTCAATGCTCACAGAAGTGTGAGATTAAGGGAGAATCTGTTCCTTATCTTGGGCTTCTAGGTCAAGTTGAAGACCCACCAGTCCAGCTTTCTTTAGAAACACAGAAGGTGGAAGACACGCAAGACACTCTCCAAATACTGATTTTTAATTTACAATGCCTAGAAATAGAGGACATTAAGTGAACTCAGCACACTGTATTATGATCAGAATTTCAGCCATTCTATTACACTAGAACAGAAAGTAAAAGGAATAATTTTAGTATCAATAATATATGTCTACTGGGGAATTCCTGTAAAGCTGCACTGATTAAAAAAAATCTAGGGAGGGAAGATAATGCCCAAAGGTCTCTGTCTCTCCCCCATCTCTCTGTGTGTTTATCTCTGTCTAACTCTCTGCCTCTCTCTGTCTCTGGGTTTCTCCATCTCTTTCTGTTCTTCTTTCTATATTTCTGTCTCTCTGTATTTCTCTATCTGTCTCTCTGTCCTGTCTCACTGTATATTAAATATTGTGGACTGGAATTGTATTCTAGATCAAAAACTCACAAACTGCAAGAACTACAAAATTACTTAGAGAAAATTTTGAGCATTAGAAGAAATGAAACTAGATGATAAGTGGGTTATCAATGCCACTCATTCAGCACACTGAACAGCTATTTATTTAATAAAAAGTAGAAATGAGCAGGAGTGGCAACTCTGAGTTAGATGATCATGTAGAACAAATTTAAGTAATGTGGTGAACAAATTCTAAACAGAATGATACTCATGTTTCTGCAGGGTTAGGTAGAAATCAGCAGTCTGATTTTTCAGATAGTGAAACTGAAACATAGGAACTGGGGACATACCTTGGTTCACAGAGTAGTTGCCTAATCTTCATGAAGCCCTGGGTTCAATGCCCAGCACCACATAAACTGATATGGTGGCACAATATTGTAATCTGAGAACTGGGGGGGGGGGGGGGGGCAGGAGGATAAAAAGTTCAAGGTCATCAACAAATACATAACAAATTTGGGCCAACCTGAGCTACATGAGATCTTGCTGAAAAGGAAATCAAAAAGACAAAGAGACACAGAGAGAGGGAGAGGGATGGAAGGAAGAAAGGGCACAAGAAAAGAAAAAGGGAAGTTGGAAGGGAGGGATACAGGGAGAGGAAGGGAGAGAGGAAGGGAGGAGAAAAGATAAAGAAACAAAGATAAAGAAAAAGAAAGAAGAAAGAAAGAAAGAAGGAAAGAAAGAAAGAAAGAAAGAAAGAAAGAAAGAAAGAAAGAAAGAAAGAAAGAAAGAAAAAGAAAAAAGTTATCTGAATTCCAGAAAATTTAAGCACTGCTTTTATATCATACAACATTGTTGGCAATGATTCTAAAATCTGCCTTTGATGCAGGTATTCTTATGAGTTTTATATTGGGCATTTTTCTTTTGAGATTTATTCCAAGAAACAACGATCAAGAATGAAACATCTTATGTGTTCAGTCTAAACTTGTACACCGAAGAGTTTCACACTAAGTCACTGTAATCAGTATGAGTCTTATTTTTGTCTCCAGTTACCAGTATCCTATTCAATAACTCATAACTGTTTCCTTGATCTGAAGCAGATAGGCACTCGGCAAGCCCTACTCTTTAAGTCATCTTTTATAGGAAAGGTAGAAAAATATGCTCATTAGAGCAGATTTTTCAATATTTTCTGATGTCTAATTAAAACAATAATTTAAAAAACCATAAAATTACTTTAAGTTTATTTAAAAGAAAATAATTTTCCTCTTTGGACTGGTGGTATTTATCATTCTTGGTGTGACTACTCAAGATGAATAATTCTAGCCCAAAGAGAACTCTGATTAAAAGTTCGATTTCCAACACCCACATGGCAGCTACAAACTCCAGTTCCAGGGGAATCCAAAGCCCTCTTCTGACCTTCATGGCATTGCATGACACAGGTGCACTCACATACGTGCAGGCAATACACTCATACACATAAAATAAAAATAATAAATAAAGGACTCAAGTGCCACATTGTTTGTGTGAGGTCACAGGAGAACTTGTGGGAGCTGGCTCTCACCTTCCATCTGTAGCTGTATTCTTCAAGTCAGACTTGAAGACAAGTGCCCTTCCCTTCCCTACTATGTGGTTCTCTCCATACATTTTGGACTTTTAGTCTACCTTTAGTTGTTCATTCAACACACATGAATGAAGTACTATGATGTGCAAAACGTTGACAAAGTTGACCAAAGGGTGTACTATAGTTAGAAGAAGAAACTGTACGCCCAACAATAACTTTAGTGTCAGGTTGGAGCAATGGCTCAGTGGTTAAGAGTACTGGCTGCTTTTGCAGAAGACCTGAGTTCTAATCCCAGCACCCACATGGTGGCTAACAACCATCTGCAACTCCAAGTTCAGGGGATCCAATATGCTCTTCTTACCTCTGCAGGCACTCCACAATAGGAGTGCACTTATATACATTCAGGGAAAACACACATATAAAATTAAAATAAATAAGTTTTACAAATATTTTAAGATCAAGCAGGGATGTAGTGGGAAACAGAGGAGAAGGGGTGGATGGTGGTTAACCAAAAATATGGATGCATGAATACATTTAATGGAAAGTCACTTGTTATTAAGATAATTTGTAAAAGAAACTTAAAAGAAAAAAAATGTAACTTGAATGAAATTACCTTGTAAGGGTAGACTGTATTGGTCCCACATGGGTTATTAAATGAAAATAAAATGAAAGTTTGGGACACTTCCTGCAAGTTATTGGTCAGGGAGGCCACAGATGTCCCAGAAACAACACAGGTTATTGCCATTACCCTTGACTATCCACCATAGCTACTTGGTACGATCTTATTGTTGATGACATGACACATTTTGTTATAGGACATAGATAAATAAACCTCAAAACAACTGAGAAATTTCTTTCCCGCAGGCTAGATTTCAGAGTTCTAGAAGGTGCTATGCAGGTTGCTGGTGAAGAAACATCAATGACCTAACCTTGCATGCCGTAATACCACCATGCCAGGGAAGATGGGCCTACTGGTGCAATAATGACACAACTTTAGTGAGGGTAAGTAACCACTTTTGTTGACCTGCTCAGTAGGAGGAAATTGTATGCCTGGTACTGTAATTCTGATCAAAAGCCCATGCTGGGGGAGGGGTCATTAGTCCTAGAGTAGAACCTACCATTCCTATTTTGCTAAGTGGTCCTGTTTTCAAATTGCCTTCTGTTTTACTTTGGTTTTTGTTTCTGTGATAAACATCTTGACCATGCATACACAACTTGTCTCTTAGACTCAGGTTGACTACACACCTGCCACCGTCTCTGGTGGTCATCCCACAGTCCTAGCATCTCCAATATCCTTGGAGTCTCCAATGCAAATTGAATTTTCATGTATACCAATGGTCATTTTTGACCTCACATAGTGTCAAGCCTCAGCTTCTCTCTGCAACCCCTTCAATCCTGGGGATTCAACTGCAACTGAGGCCAAACCTTCCCAAGTGACTTCTCCTAGCCGCACATAGTACCAATCCTCAGCTGCCCTCCATGATGCTTTCAGGCCTTCAAAACTAGTACCAAATGGAAGACTGTTACACCTCACAAGTTCTGCTGTCAGTTTGGTATGCAGCCTTGGCCTGATCTTAACTACAGCTTCTGTGTGCTGACCCTGAGGAAGTACTTCTCAGAAGATTTCACCTCAGTGACACTGGTGTTTTGTTAATCACAGCTGATTTTTTCAGCCCCAGTTACAGGCATTCATTGTCCCAGTGAAACAAGAGCTTCATTTGCACAAATTCTTAATTCAAATGTAGTGTACAAACAGCCTTGATAGAATCTTTGAGGGACTCTCAAACTTCCCTCTAAAACGTTCTAAACCAGACATCTATTGTCTTCATTCTTGTCAGCATTCCTATATTCCAACCATCCCCCACAGAATCCCATTAAGCTCTGAGTACTCAAGAGCCTCTTGAGGTCAAAATCCCAAACTCTTCCAAAATCTTCCCCAAAACAACATGATCAGGTCTGTCTCAGCAATACCCCATTCTCCTGGTACTGATTTCTCTTCTGTTTGGTTTCTTTTTCTTGATAAGCACTATGACCAAAAGCAACTTGAAGAGGAAAGTGTTTGTTTGCTTTACAGGTTACAGTGCATCCTGAGTGAAGCCAAAGCAGGAGGCTGGAGGCAGGAACTGAAGCAGAGACCATGGAGGAATGCTGCTCACTGGCTTGTTCCTCAGGCTTCCTCGGCTACCTTTCTTTCTTTTCAAATCTATTTTATTGAATTTTTGTAGATTTCATACACATCATCTTAATCATCTTTATAAGCCCTTCTCTATGGGCACCCTTCCATAGTCTCCCCACTGAATTTCATACATTCTGTCATTAATATTCAGGCCTACCTATCTAGCCAAGGCCCACCCTCCCAAAGACAATATGGCTAGGTCCTCCCACATCACTTAGCAATTGAGAAAATGCCTCAAGACATGTCCACAGTCCAATCTGATGGAAGTAATTCCTCAACTGAGTTTCCCTCTTCAAAGGTGTCTGCAGATTGTGTCAAGTTGACAAAAACTGAGAAGCACACCCTCTAAATATTTGTTTATATCTGTAGAACTGTGCTGTTCTCAACTTTTGTCACAGAAGCTTATTTTTGCAGTAGTCAGTAATCAATGTAGAGAGGCAGAACTGATCCAAGGACCGAGAATAGGAGACTCAGTGCTCAACCCTAAATGAGACTTCTATATTAACACCCCAACACACACCCACAAGGCTTAAGGAACATTTTGGAAGATGTAGCAAAGAATATTAGAGCCAGAGCCGAGGCAGGAATGCTGTAAAAGGCTGTCTTCTTATGTGACATAGCTATCACACTCATGAACTCACAGCAGCTCTAGTTACTTCCACAAGACCCTCACAACATCATGCCAGCCAAAATCCCAGCATAGATGTGGAAGGTGATCTCCAGGCCTTACTGAGGAGCAGTAAACAAATTTGGGGCAGAGTGTATTATGGGGATATGAGAGGAGCTGGAGGGGAAAATAAGGGTAGATATGGTCATATTTCATTATATGCATTAATTCTCAAAAATTAAAATATGTTAAAGCCTTTGGTTTTTAATTCACGACTAGTCAACTTTTTTATATTTTGCATTTGAACACATTCTTAGCCAATACAGTAGCTTTTGATTTAATTTAAAAAATCACAAAATTCTAAGCAAAGATTCCATGCAGCAACTATTATTCATAAAGAAGTTTAAAACCTTTGGAAGTACACAGAAACTTTCTCCTCATCCTTGGTAAATCAACTCCTCATCTTTCCCATTTTCAGAACAAGCACCTGTGTTCCAACAGTGGTGAGAAGAGTGATAGAACAACTCCAAGGTTGGATAATTCAACAGTGCTTGCTTCAGCTTTATTTCTGTTACATTTCTCTTTCTCTCTCTCTCTCTCTCTCTCTCTCTCTCTCTCTCTCTTTCTGTGTTTATGCGTGGGCAGGTACACGTGTGTAGGTGTGTGTATATGTGACCCAAGGGCAACTTTGGCTGTCATTTCTCAGGCATGGCCCACCTCTTTTGAGCCTCTTTTCTCCTTGGTTTTTAAACTCACTGATTGAATTAAACTGACACAAGTTTTCTCCTGTCTCTGCCTCTCCAGTCCTGGGATTACAGGGGCATGCCACCACACCTAGATTTTCATATGGGTTCTGGAGATCAAACTTGGTTCTTCATGCTTGCAAGGCAAGTACTTTACTAGTTGATCTATCACTTCAGCTGACCAGTTTTCTTTTTTATGTTTAATTATCTCTCTCTTTTATGAGCCCTTATTTGTTGCAGGCAACATCCAGACACTGACACAAACTAAGATATGCTTGGCAGCAAGTGAAACGTCAAGCCTGATGAGTTTATAGAGGGTTTTATTACCTTAAGTATAAAGTCTTCCTGTGTGCTGTCTTACAAAAAAGAGTCTTGGGGCAGCAGAGCCACCAGCTTCCTGGGGCCAGCATCTTTCCTGGGTAAGTTCCTCAGTGCCCACTATGCCTTCACTCCCCAGCCCCATTCACCCTCCCAGCTCCCTCACCCCATCTCTCCTCCTAGCCTGGGTACTGGCCTATTTCTTGTCTTGGCATCCCAGACCCCTTGACTGACCTCTTGGCCCACTGCTTCCTGATCCTTTGCATATACACCAACCCAATTTCTCCCTGTAGTCCCCAGGAGCCCTCGGGGCCTGTTCCCATCTGCACCTCCCTTTGCATCCTTGGGCAGCACAGCCACCAGCTTCCTGGGGCCAGCATCTTTCCTGGAGAGATCCAGATGTTAGGAGAAAGCATGAGAGCATCTGATTCTCATCTGACTTGAGCTTCTGTGGTAACTCCTGAGCAGGAAGATGAAAGCAATTGGCCACTGCAACATAAAATCAAAAGAGAAAATCTGAGGTCTAGACTAACCAGCATTTCACGCCCAACAAGTAAACCACAAAGGCACATAAAGTTTACGAAAAGAAGAGACCTGGACTCAACAAAGGCTTGAATCTCACACAAGAATCAGAAACTACAAAAGAAATCCACATGTCAAAGTCACAGAGAAAAAATAATAACATGAAAAACCAAAATAGTATGTCCCCACCAAGTACCAACAGTCCTCTAGAGGAGTACAGTGAGAATCCACTAGAGATAACACAGGACATGGAACTCAAAAGAACAATTATAAACATGATAAAAGAATTCAGTGAATTTAAAAAAAACAAAGAAATCAAAGAACTTGAAGAGCTAAAAGAAGAATACTCTTCTGAATGAACTTACAAAAGACATAGAAATATTGAAGAATACTCGGATTGAAATGAAGAAGGAAGCGAAAAACTCAATAAGCCTGTTTGAAACAACAGGAGAAAGCCTCACCAATAGGATGAATGAAATGGAAAACAAAATATCAAGACTAGAAGATAAAGTGGACAAATTAGACCACTCAAGAAAAGATTCTGAAAAATTTAAGAAACACAAGAATGGAATTTGCAAGGATTGTGTGACACCATAGAAAGACCAAACTTATGAATCATAGGCATACAGGAAGGAGAAGAATATCAGGATAATGCTATGGACCAGATCTTTAACAGGATTGCAGAAGAAAATTTCCCAAAATTAAAGAAAGACATGCCCATACAAATACAAGAAGCATATAGAACAACAAATAAAAAGGACCAGGAAAGAAACTCTCCATGGCACATCATAGTAAAAAGACTAAACACACAGAACAAAGAGAGAATAGTGAAAGCTGCAAAAAAAAAGTCACATATAAAGGAAAACCCATCAGAATTACAGCTGACTTTTCAGTGCAAACTGTGAAAAACAGAAGAGCCTAGCCCAAAGTATTCCCAGTTTTAAATGACCACAGATGCCAACCCAGATTACTTTACCCACCCAGCCAAAATGCCTATTATAGTCGAAGGGGAAAGAATAATCTTCCATGACATAAATAGGCTGAAAGAATTTCTGTCCACAAAACCAGCCCTTCAAAGAGTCTTGAAGCAACACAAAGAGCTAAAGAAAGGAACGACTATACCCAAGGGGTTACACAAAGAAACTTAATGAAAGTATAACTATGGAAATGCTCTACTACAAGAAGAATGTGAACAGAAATAAAAATGACAGTAATCAATACAAATCTTTCATTAATAAGTTTAAATATCAATGGACTGAACATCCCAATCGAAAGACACAGACTAGTCGAATGGGTTAAGAAACAAAATCTATCTTTTTGTTGTCTGCAAGAAATTCATCTCACTTTCAAGGACAGGCAGTATCTTAATGTGAAAAGATGGAAAAAATATATATACCAAGTGAATGGTACTAAGAAAAAAGCAGGTGTTTTGTTGTGGGTGTCCTGGGGCCCTCCAGGCAGGGGTAGAGTCGGTGCAGAGTCCTGACACAGACACCGGGGTCAGGTGAGAAGCAGGCAGTGTGAGCAGCTGCAGACTGGTTTATTACGGTTATGGGGCTCCCTTATATTCCCCCTCCCAGTGTCCCATTGGTCCCAGTAGCCTTTCTTGGATTGTGTCTGATCCTCATTGGCCCTCTCAGTTGAGCCATCTTGCGTCAGCCATCTCCATGTCCTTTGGCAGAATACAGGTTAGACTCAGCTGGATGTTTTTGCAGCACGCATGCGCAGGTTGTTCAGGCCGCACTTCCTCCTACATATCCACCTTTTTTGTTTATGTGAAGCTCTAGTGGGAGCCAAGATTCTTCACCTTGGTATTGTTGGCCCCACCTCAGGGGGTCCCCAGTATTATGGACCGTGCCTGTCTTAGGTTGGCTTGGTTAGCCAGCTCTTACCCATCATTGACTACTGGCCCTCAAAGGGTAACCTCCCTGGGTATGAGCCCACCAGGGTGATTGGGGAAAGCAATTATACAGAGTCCTCATGGATTTCCTTGTGAGCCAGGCCTGTAGGACCTCATGGGGAGGATCACGGCCTGTGTGTTGAAGTGCCAAGAGGACCTGGAGTGTGGCTCTGTTGATGTGTTTTTGTCATTGGGTGTGTTGAGAGAGACACTTGACAAGGATGAGTAGGACCAAAGGAATTAGGCTAGCTATGATGGCCAGGAGAATGGGGACAAATGAGGCAGGCGGGATGACACCTGAGGAGACCTGGTGCTTCCTAGCAAGGAAAAGAACTGGCATCCAGGATTCAGGATCCCACATGTTCTCGGGGGTGACCCATGGTGTGAGGATGGTAGCCTCATTCCAGAAAACATCTAGGTCATTGGTTTTAACTTTAAGACATCAGGTGACAAGGAGGGATTTTAATGTCCTAATTTGGGGTTCCCTACAGCTCGGGGGGTAGATTACCCATGTTAATTCTAAGGCAAAGACAATGTGTCAGATCCAGATGTTTTGTGCTTAGTGGGGGACTTCCGTGGTTCCTTAGGCCACGGCTGCATGCCCACACGGTGTCTCCGGATGGGGAGCAGTGGTCAGAGGCTGCTCCTAGGTTCTGCCTCCTAGGGGGTCAGCCTTTATGTGGAGTCGCCAGGTGAACTGAAAGCAAAATGTGTACCTCCCTAATCGACAGACAGGATAAGGGAAAAGGGAAGGTAGGGATTCTCACACTCACCCACGGGAGAACCAAAGCACATGTAACACATAGGGGCCAACGTACCTAAGCTTCAGGCAGGGGGTGTCTTGCAACACTGAAGAAAGTGGGGGAGAGGTGCCCAGGCGGTCACAGGTAGAGAAAGAGAAACTAAGGCTGATATCTGGAGCGGTCTATGCACAGCCAGCAGAAAAGTACAAAGAACATGGTCCAGAAGAGAAAAGCAACTACCACAACAATGGCCAGAACCCAGGAAGGTCAATGCCCATGCCAGCACGGGAACCCACGTTGGGCACCAGATGTTGTGGGTGTCCTGGGGCCCTATGGTCAGGGGTAGAGTCAGCATGGAGTCACGACACAGACTCCAGGAGTCAGGCGAGAAGCAGGCAGTTCGAGCAGCTACAGACTTGTTTATTGTGGATATGGGGCTTCCTTGTATCCCCCCTCCCAGTGTCCCATTGGCCCCAGTAGGCTTTCTTGGAATTGTGTCTGATCCTCATTGGTCCTTTCCATCCAGCCATCTTGCGTCATCTGTCTCTATGTCCTTTGGCAGAATACAGGTTAGACTCAGATGTCTTTGGCCTGTTTGCAGCATGCATGAACAGGTTGTTCAGGCTGCACAGTGTTTCAATTATAATATCTGACAAAATAGACTATAAACTAAAACTAATCAGAAGAGATAAAAGAGCCACTTCACTCTGATCAAAGGAACAATTGACCAACAAGACATTATAATCATGAGCATATATTCACCAAACTCTGGGGCATCCAACTTCATAAAATCAGTACTACAGGACTTTAAGACCCAAATTAATCCCAACTCATTAATAGTAGGGAACTTCAAGACCCCATTGTACTCATTAGATAAGTCAACAGGAGAGAGAATTAACAGAGATACATCTGATTTAAACAATACCACACATCAAATGGGCCTAACAGACATCTACCAAATATTCCACTGAATTACAAAAGAATATACTTTTTATTCAGTGCCCCATGGAACTTTCTCCAGAATTGACCATATACTGGGGCACAAAACAAAACTGAACAAATACAAGAAAATTAAAATAATTCCATGTATTCTATCAGACCACAATGCAATAAAGCTTAAAATCAACAATGGAAGAAACCCTAGTAACTACATGAACACATGGAGATTAAACAACACACTCCTGAATGATGAATGGGTCAAAGAAGACATTAAGAAAGAAAGAAAAATATTTCTGGAACTAAATAAAAAGGACAATACAACACAACAAAACCTCTGGGACACATTGAAAGCAGTTCTTGGAGGGAAGTTTATAGCTCTAAGTGCCTACATTAAAAAAATAAGAAAGATTAAGGTAGACCACCTGCTATTGTTCTAAAATGATGGATGAATTTGTTTTCTCCCCCTATCTAGAAGCCTTTGAAAGGGAACTGACACTGATTCTAACCATTCCAACAGCTATCAAAATACCTGAAAGCAAATCATGAATCTATCACCGTAGAGTCCAACCTTAGCTGAGAAAAGAAAAATGAGGAGGAACCCAATAGAGGGGTGCTATTGGAAGACCTTGTCAAGAAATTCCAATGGACTCTCATTGCCCTGTTCTGACTTTTTTCTAGTTCTCTGGCTAGAACTTGTAATGCTAATTACTCTTGCCTTTACTTCTCCTTCATATCTCCTATTCACGGGTCAAGGACTTTCTTTTCCCCTTAGAGATAAGAGTTATGCAATTTGGGAGTCTTTTAGATAGACCTACTGTAGGGGTACTCCAATTGCCTCACCCTGCATCCCTGTTCAGCATGGAAGAAACCAGAGCAGTTTGCGTCCCTATTCCCTATTGGCAAGTTGGGTAGCCTCTTCAAGGAACTGGCTAAGGAGTTAGGGTAAAAAGACCCCAAAGAAAAGTATCCAATTTCTTGGCTAAAAGTCAAAATGTCCTTGGGCCTCTTAGCAACATACTCTTGTCCAAAGCCCAAAAATGTTGAAAGTATTTGGGAGCTTGTATCTAATCCTTAAGAGATGTTAGGGTTATCTCTTCAGAGGGGGAATGTTAGAGTAGCCAAAAGCCCCATAAAAATAAATAAATGAAAGAAGAAGAAAGAGTACATGAAGTTATCAGAAAAAAAGTGATGGGGAGATATGGGAGGAGTTGGGGGGGGCTGGGCATGGATTTGTTTAAAACACCTTGTATGCATGTATGAAATTCTCAATAAATAATTTATAAAAATATCAGAAAGAACACAAATAAATGATGTAACATTGCAACTCAAGACACTTGAAAAGCAACAACAAATGAAACCCAAACCCAGCAGACAAGAAGAAATAACAAAAATCAGAGCAGAAATTAGTGAACTAGTACAAAGAAAACATTACAAAGAATCAAGGACTCCAAGAGCTAGTTCTTTGAAAAGTTAAAGAAGATTGACAGACAACTAGACCCATAAACCAAAAGAAAGAAAGAGCACCTCCAAATCAACAAAATTAAGGGGAAACATCAAAACAGACATCAAAAATATCCAGAGCATTGTAAGGGAATACTTTAAAAATCTATACGCTACTAAAAGAAAACCTAAAAGAAATGAACTGGTATCTAAAAGCATGGGAACCACCAAAACTAAACCAAGAAGAAATAAACAGCTTAAACATAACCATAACCCATAAGGAAATTGAAACAGTAATACAAAACCTCCTGACTAATAAAAGCCCAGTATCAGATGGATTTGCAGCAGAATTCTACCAGACATTTAAAGAAGATCTATATCCAATACTACTTAATTTATTCAAAAAGATAGAAATGGAGGGAGAACGTCTAAATTCCTTTTATGAAGCCAGCATCATTCTAATACCAAAGCCAGGTAAGATACAAAGAATAAAGAAAACTATAGACCCTATCCTTAATGAAAATAGCTGCAAAAATTCTCTACAAAATACTTCCAAACCACATACAGACACACATCAAAAAGATCATCCACCATGATCAAGTCAGCTTTATTCCACAAATGCAGGGATGGTTCAATATATGTAAGTCAATGAATGTCATAAATCATATAAATGGACTCAAAGACACGAACCACATGGTTATCTCAATAGATGCAGAGAAGCCCTTTGACAAAACTCAGCATGGATATATGTTCAAAGTCCTAGAGGGAATTGGACTAAAGGGAACATACCTCAACATAATATAAGCCATGTCCAACAAACCCAGAGCCAACATCATTCTAAATGGAGGAAAACTGGAAGCATTCCCATTGAAATCAGGAACAAGACAAGGCTGTCCACTATCTCCACTCCTTTTTAACGTAGTGCTTGAAAATCTTACAAGAGGAGTAAGTCAAGAGAAGGAAATTAAAGGAGTAATAATTGGAAAAGAAGAGATCAAATTATCCCTTTTTGCATATAATATATTATATCTAAGAGATGCCAAAATTTCTACCAGAAAACTCCTAGACATGACTTTCAGTAAAGTGGCAGGTTACAAAATTAATCTACAAAAGTGTGTAGCATTTCTATATACAAATAACAAGCAATCAGAGAAAGAGTACATAGAAACACTCCCTTTCACAATAGCTGTAAAAAAAATAAAATATTTCGGGACAAACCTGACTAAAGATATTAAAGACCTCCACAATGAAAATTTTTAATCTTTTAAGAAAGAGATTGAGGAAGACATCAAAAGATGGAAGGACCTCCCATGCTCATGGATTGGAAGAATTAATATCATGAAAATGACCATCCTACCAAAAGCCATCTATAGATTCAATGCAGTGCTATCAAAATCCCCATGACATTCTTCACAGAGTTGGGAAAAAAATCCTAAAATTCATATGGAAGCACAAAAGACCTTGGGTAGCCAAAGAAACCTTGAGCAATAAGAGCAATTCTGAGGGAATTACTATACCAGATTTTAAACTGTATTACAGATCTATACTCATAAAAACAACATGGTACAGGCACAAAAATAGGCCCATAGATCAATGGAAAAAAACTGAAGACCTAAATATGAATACATGCAATTTCAGCCACCTGATATTTGACAAAGAAACCAAGAACATTCACTTTAGGGAAGACAGCAAATGGTGCTGGCCAAATTGTAGAAGAATGAAACCAAACCCTTATCTTTTTCACCTTGCACAAAAGTCAACTCCAAATGCATCAAAGACCTTAATGTGAAGCCTGAAACTCTGAAACTGTTAGAAGAAAACATTGGCAATAACTTACACAATATAGGTAAAGGAATGGATTTTCTAAACCAGGCATTAATTGCTCAGGAAACAAGGTCAAGAATCAACAAATGAGAACTCATTAAACTAAAAGCTTCTGTACATCAAAAGAACTAACCAAGGAAGTGAAGAGAAAAACCACAGAATGGGAGAAAATCTTCACCAGCAACACATCTGACAGAGGTTTAACATCCAGAATATATAATGAACTCTGAAAACAAAGAATCCGAAAGGAAGTAACCCAACTAAAAAGATGGGCTAAGGAGCTGAACAGAGAGTTCTCTAAAGAAGAAATAAAGATGGAGAAGAAGCATCTTAAAAGGTGTTCAACATCATTAGTTATTAGGGAAATACAAATTAAAACAACTTTAAGATTTCCTCTTACCCCAGTCAGACTGGCTAAGATCAAGAGAGCAAATGATACCAAATCTAGGAGAAGATGTAAGGAAAGGGGAACACTCATCCACTGCTGGTGGGGCTGCAAACTTGTTCAACCCCTATGGAAAGCAGTGTGGAGAACTCTTAAAAAACTACAAATGAACCTACCATTTGACCCAGTTATACCACTCCTTGGCATATACCCAAAGAACTCATCTTATAGCAGAGACACTTGTACATCCATGTTTCTTGCTTCTCTTTTTACAATAGCTAAGAGATGGAAGCAAACTGTGTCCCTCAACTGACAAGTGGATAATGAAAATGTGGTTCATTTATATAATCGAGTTTTACTCAGCAGTGAAGAAAAATGAAGTGAAATTTGCAGGTAAATTAATGGAACTAGAAACTGTTATAGTAAGTGAAGAAACACAGACTCAGGGGGAAAAAAACTACACATGTTCTCGCTCATATGTGGATCCTAGCACCAAATCCTAATAAGTGAGTGTGTATCCAGTCATAACTACAGGAACCAGGATAACGAAAAGGAACCAGAGAGGTAAAGGAAAAGAAAGAATCTGAAAGAGAATAACAGTAGGAAACAAGCATCAATAAGGGAGATATATATAAAGCTGGGGTTGTTTTAAGGGGATAGGGGAGTGAGGTTTATACAAGGAAACTTGGGGATAAAGGGGAAGAAGGAGCTCAAGAGACATGGGACCAAAGGAGAAGGGTATTATTTAGGGAGAAATTGGGAGAATGGCAACACTTTAAATGAGGAAACCACAGTGGAAGTGTTAGACAATGTGAGAGATAAATAATGCCTAGCTAGTTTTTTTAAAAAACCCAGGGCACCTTATTAATTGAACAACCTACTTAAAAATTACACTTACAACTAGCTCAAGGAATATATGTCTAGGCAAGGTTTATCTGAGAACGTTTGGTCTTTGCCCAAGCTTTGCCTACGTAGCACATGGTAACTAAAAGTCCAGACTGGTAGAACTAACCTTCTTCGATGTTTAACAGCCATACTTTGAGGCCTATGCTAATTTGGTCAGAGGGACATAAGGGATAGTTATCTTTCCTTGCCCTCACAGGTCGACTAAGTTCCAGGGGACTACCAGCATCTTTCAAAAGGTCTTATAACTGTGGTAATAAATACCTGTCGTGTTGATCAAGGAGGCCATGGAGACCCCACCAAATGGTCTTGAACCAGTGTCCAGTCTACAAAGAGGAGAGTCAATGCAGAGGAAACATTTCCTCCATGCTTCCAAGTGAAGCCAGCCATGGTCGAGCAGGACTTTGACTTATCTTCACATAGATGGAACTGGTAGAAGAAAGGTGCCAGGGGCTCCTCCCAAGTCCATGTGACCCCTGAGGAACAGATCCTCAAACAACCTAAAGAATAAAAATTATTTTGTTTATCTGGGCCAACTTTATGGTCTTAAATATCAAACAGGAATGTATAACCAAAGATTAAAGTGATCAATACAGTTCTTTAAGAGTCCATGTGTATAGCTAAAGGCTATGTAAAAAGAAACAATGTGAGACAGGAGATACCATCCTTTGAGTTGTTGGCCAGGGTGGCCCAAGAGACTCCCAGACAGTAAGGAAAATGAACAGAAGACCCCAATCTTATCTAAAGGAATATTGGCAGCTGATTGCTGCTAGGTGAGGAACAGCTGATCTCCCTAAAACAAGGAACTCTAGCTTGGCTGACTAGACTCAGCAGATGGACAAGCACTGGGGAATAGCTGGGGCACTGACAACACAGTGGACAGTAACAGGGATGACAGAGTACATGGGTTGTGGGTATATAGATGAATAAGATTGTTTCGATGTTCCATATGAAATACACACAAAAAAATCAACAAATAAGAAAATGAATTATATTTGAGGAAGAAGCATAAAAATTTGCTTCATGTTAATCAGTAGAAGTGAAAAACATTACCATTGAAATCTACCTAATGACTTTATATCCATGCTCACATGCCAAGGATCTCAGAAAGTAACTGACTGTGGCTAGTAATAATCAGATATATAGAGATTAGAGACGCATGTGCATACAACTATTAGTAGCATTAAAAATGATATTTTCTGTATGAAACAGTATATTTTAAAATGAAATGGAGGTTTTTTTTTAAAGTTTAAAACCTCATTCAATGTTATGTCTTTCAGGGTTTATACTGAGTTCAATATTGTATAACTGTATTAATTTAACTGTGAACCTAAAAATTTACAGCCAGTTTTGAAAGAGATGCATCTTTGCTCTGGAAATTGTTATTGAATATGTTAATGCTGTAATGAAATGCTTCTTCTAATCATGTGGTTATTAAATAAGTAATTTTTAAAAAATATGTAACGATATGTTTTAAAAAACTAGTCTTATTTTGAAACCACTTATTGACTAATCTAGTATTGTAGAACACTGTCCTCCAGGCATGATCATGACCTTTCCCTCTTGACCTCTCAGCAGCTGTGATTACCAAAGGAGACCTGCATGTGATTGAATCCATTAGCTTTCTGTCAGAGGCAGAGAGGGTTTCAGGAGGCCCTGCCTCTAAGGACCTATAGACAGTTTAGGATTACTAAGGAAAAGGGCTCACTTCACAAGGCCTGATCCTCCCCAAAATAGACTCCTAATGGTTGCTGGGAGAGAGATTTTTTTTTTCCTTCCGGCACGTAGCTGACCATAAGTTGCCCATGCTCCTGTAGGTAACCCCAGTTAAACTTACTGGTTCATCAAGCTGAATGTGGAAGGAATCATTTCCTTGTTTCTGTTGTTAGTGTTCTGTTATTGGTGAAATTTTTACATCTCCTTAGAAAAACTCACCCTTGTGATATACCAGGATTTCTTTGTATAGATTTTCAAATCAATGCCTACAAAAAGTTGTACTTTAACAAACCTACATATAAGGTCATCATGGACTAAGACATTTTCCCATCTTTTATTCCCAGTCCCTCCCAAATGTAACCCAAAACTGTTGAGTGCTATTACGTTTGAAACTATCTAAATTTTATTTATATACCTCTAGTTGAATTACCTACAAAACATACACGCATGTATATTTTAACTTTTCTAGGAGAAGAATTTTTAGGGCAGATCTAATGAATTAGGAAATACCAGACTTATTAAATGAAAGATGCCTATGGTGTATGGCTAAATAAAGCCATCATTTTGTCCTGAATGGTCACCTCAGCTTATACACCTGTGAGTTCATCACAGATATGATATTGAGATCCGTTAGAACACACTCCATTTCTAACCAGTCAGGACCTGCATGGTTTCAATATTTTCAGGTCATGCCTTCAGTGGTGGTAACCTCCCTTAGCAATTACATTTTTATCACTAAACTAAAAAATAGCTGATATGGTTCTTCATAAGCAATGAGGATCTACTCAAAAACATGAAAAAAAAAACATAATGATGCCATCCCTTCAAAAACTGCCTTTGAAAATGATTAGCCTAAGAAAACAATATTGAACGGCCTGGGCATATGACTCATCAGGGTAAAGGGCTTGCCATATAAGCATGAGGGCCCAAGTTTGATCCCTGGGAACTATATTAAAAAGCTGGCATGGGAGTACAAGCCATTAATTTCAATGTTAGGAGAAAGGAGGGTCTCTGGGGCTCACAGGACAGCCAGTATAGAGGAATTAGTAAACTCCAGGTTCATTGAAATAGACTCTGTCTCAAAAAATAAGATGGAAGGCTGGAGAGATGACTTAGCAGTTAAGAGCATTGTCTGCTCTTCCAGAGGACCCAGGTTTGATTCTCAGCACTCACATGGCAGCTAACAACTGTGTGTTAACTCCAGTTCCAGGGGATCTGATGCCTTCTTCTGAACTCTACGGGCATTGCGTGACACATGTGCACCTACCTACATGCAGACAATACACTCATATACATAAAAATAATAAAAATAATAAATAAAATATAAAAAGGTGGAGAGAAATTAAGGAAGACATCTGGCATAACTCTTTGGCCTCTACATGCACATATTTATGTGCACACACACACACATACACTTTTACTAACCTCAGACATAGGCACTAAGTGAAGATTTGTTAAATCTTGTGGAAATAGGGATGTACAAAGTACTGTTGAGACAAAAAGCCAGAAACTAGGAAGGCAGCCCTCCCCCCAAAATTCGTATGGTTTAATTCAACAAGATTCAAATCACTGCTGATATTTTACTGTCCATTCAACCCTGAGGAGTCCAGAGAAATAAAGTATAAACTGTGAACTCTGTACTTTGATGGCTAATAATTTAAAAAATATTTATTGAATTTTCATTATATACCAAGAATAATAGAAAGTAAAGGAATTACATGGTGATCCCCAGGGCTACAATATATGGTAGAGCCAAATAAGTAAGAAGTTGGTGAATGACAACATTAATACTGCAAGTTGAAAACATGACCTGAAGGACTAGGAGGAGCATGCTCTGGGTACAGGAAGGAAGATGAGATCACAGTCACTATCAGGTCAGCTTTGACCACAACACACAGAAAGGCCTTCAGGGTTATATATATTGGAGACTTGGAATCTGAAACCTTACCATGTACAAAAAATATCCTTTTTAATTTTTAAGCTTGTGTGTCTGAGTGTGATGTTTGTTTGCAATGTATACACCCTCACAGGCATGCACATGGAGGCCACATGGAGGATGCTGGGCATCTACTCTATCATTCTCCATCCTATTATTCCCTTAAGACAAGTTCTCTCACTGAACTTGGAGCTAGGATGGCAGCCAGTGATCCTCCTGTCTCTGTCCTCAATAGTGCTGGAGTTTCACATAGCTGCGCTTGATTGTTTTGTTTTGTTTTTTTTTTTTTTGTCATTCCTGAATAGCAACACTCCATGCACTGATCTACCTCTCCATGTTCTCATTAGTATAAATTAATTACACAAATCAATGGTTTCATTATGATATCTTTATACAAGTATATAATGTATTTTGACCATATGCCCCCCCATCACACTCTTCCTCTAAGTAGTCTACCTTCTAACTTCAAGTCTGTTGTTTAGTTTTTATTTATTTGTTGTGGTGACTCAATGAGTTCCTTAGCATTACTGACAGGAGCATGGTGAGGAGTTATTTAGTAAAACATAGGAAACTTGCCAGTGACTATACCACTGAAGAAAATGTCTCTCCCTCCCCCAGATATTGCTAATTAGATACAGTTCCTTGGAGAAGGGACGGGGTCTCATAAACCCCTACCCGTTCTGTGACAGGATGTTGACAGTCCCAATCTTGTGGAGGTTTTCTGCAGGTAATCCCAGGTGCTGTGAATTGAAGACTGCGATGGACTTGTCATAATGGAAACTTTTTGGCTTTTGTCTTTTATAATTTAAGATCTCTACTGTGCTTATCTCTGAGACTACAAATAACGAAATAACAAAATTCCCCAGGTGTCTCTATTCTACTTGTGATGGTAGAACCACTCATTCTTATATTATACACATGTAAATGTGCTATTTATTCCTGTTATTCTGAGCAGACACTGCTTTGCCATCTGACAGAAGACACCTTCTTTTTGTGAGGTATAGAATCACAGGAATTGATTAGCCTAGAGGAACATTTTAAATATCAGCATAGCTGAGAGTTCATAACTGCAGATATCAGATTGCTATTGAATGTGACTCCAGATAATGGAGCTGACATAAGGGCATGGATCTTGATGTAATGTCTTTAATTTTCCTAAACAGAATATATTTTATAGTCTTAATAGAGCAAAGTACATTATGCCCAACCACTAGAACTCCAAGAACTTGTCAGACTAAAAAGTAAATCTTCTAATAAGGCATTGGGCTAAGAAACACCCTCTAATGTAATTGGCATTATCTACTTTTGACTTCAGGATTCTTGGAAATACCATTTTCTTACATATCTGTTAAGATAATTCAGATGAAAAATCATTATTCCTCTCTTTCTCCTCCATCACATTCATCCTGCTGCATTCTGCATCACTTTTTTAAAAAACATATTTTGTGTGTGAAATCCATATGCGTGAAGTACACGTGTGTGAGGACACATGCATGCTTATGAGCACAGGCAGGCATGCAGCTGTCAGAGGACAACCTGGAGAGTCTCTTTTTTGTTTGCTGCTGAGTGTACCCAGCTAGGCAGTACACGAAGTTCCCGTGATTCTTCTGTCTCCCAGGTCTCTTATCTCGCCACAGGAATGCTGGACTGATAAGAATGTGTTAGGACATTCAGTTTTTATGTGGGTTCTGAGGTTTGAACTCAGGTGTTCCTGTTCACACAGCAGAGTTTTTACCACTGAGCCACCCCTGTAGCCTTCATTCTGCCTCATTCCTGCCTCATCCCTGGATTCTCCACATCAGGAAGAGAGAAGGGGATAACAAATGGGCTTGTACCCACAATTTGACTCCATGGTTACATGAGTGACCCTGAGAACTGTTAACCTCTCCTGACTTCAATTCTAGGCAAGTGAAGCAATGAGGCCATCATGTCCACTCAGGGTTATTAAGGAGGGAGAGGCACTGGCAGTTAAGAAAGATGCTGTTTTATAATATATCTGGAAAGGAGCTTTATATTACTTTAACAGGAGCAAGAACAACCTGCTGAGGTCAAGGGCACTGAGCTTTGTGGGAACAATAGTCACCTTGATTTTCAGATATTCCCAAATACAAAACAGCTCAGATAAAAATGTCCAAGAGCCCTTCCTGAAAGAAAAAGGAAAATATTTTACAAACAAAACCTATAAATCAGAAGATGGCTCAGTGGGTAAAGCACCTGATCTGAAAGCATGAGGACTGGAGTTCAAATCCCTAGCACCTACTTAAATGCTGAGTAGAAGTGGAAGCCAACTGCAATCCCAGTCCTTGAGAGGCAGAATCAGAATCACCGGAACAAGCTAGCTGGCTAGGATACATGATCTGTAATCTTTAGGTTCAACTAAGGGGTACTTTCTCAATGCATAAGCTAGAAAGTGATCAAAGAAGATACCTGATGCCAGCTGCGAGTCTTCTTATGCACTTGTACACATACACATGTACCCACATACACATACATGCTGTACACATACAAAACAAAATGATAGTCTGAGAAGCAGGGCGGAAATGCTGGCTCCATGGACACCTCTGAAGGCCATGGAGAAAGAGATTCTGAGAGCAGAAAGAGAAAGTCATCTACCATAAAGGCAACTAGCAGATGCTCTTAAATATGTAAGAACTTGGAGAATATAACTCCTAAAAGCCACTTTGATACTAAAATCCAGCCTACTGAGAAATAATAAAAACAAAGACTTCAGGAGTAGAGAAGGTATTGCAAAATGACTGGTTGAGAGCCCTGAATTCAATTAAATAGGAATAAAATCACAAACATGTGGGAATTATGGTTAGTGTTACAAGCTCAGAAACTGTAAAGAAAACAGCAAAACTACTGAAGCTGGGATGACTAAGAAAGAAAATGGAAAAGACTGCAATGCTGATTTCCACTTTTGTCATAGGAGAGAGTTAATTGATGCAGTGTAAAATTTTCACATTATATTTGGGAGAATATAATCATTGAAAATTTACTTTTTACGTTTTAACTTAGAATGGGATCTTAGCTGTGGCGTGAGGGTGCATACCTATAACCCCATTGCTAAGGAGGTTGAGAGCCATGAGTTCCAGGTCAGCCTAGTGAGACCTTAAGAAAGAGAGAAGGAAAAAAAAAAGGAAGGAAGGAAGGAAGGAAGGAAGGAAGGAAGGAAGGAAGGAAGGAAGGAAGGAAGGAAAGAAAGAAGGAAGGAAGGTGACAGATGAAGGTAGAGAAGGAGGGAAGAATGAACAGAAGAGAAAAAGAGAAAAGCTGTACTGTATTTAAAATAAATACTTCTCTTGTGGTTAAAAAGAGTACGGATTGAGGTAGGGCTAGGGAGATGGCTTAATAGCTAAGAGAGCTTGCTGCTCTTGCAGAGGACACCTAAGTTCAATTCCCAGCACTCACATGGCTCACAACCACCTAGAATTCCAGTTACAGGGGCTCCAATGCCCTCTTCTACCCTCCAAGGGCATTGCATGCGCACATGTAGCATACACTCACAAAGTCACACATATAAGCACATAAATAAGAATAAGAAAATGAAAGACTATGGAATTGAATTCATACTTTTTTAAATTTACTTGGTCACTTACTCTGTGTGTGTGTGTGTGTGTGTGTGTGTGTGTGTGTGTGTGTGTTTGCGGGTGTGCACACAGCATATACATGGAGGTCAGAAGATAACTTGCTAGAGCTGGTTCTCCCCTACTATGTGTGTCCCTGGGTATAGAAATCAGGTCCTCAGGCATGGCAGCAACACCTTCAACCATTATGTCATCTCACTGACTCCTGACTTCCTACTTCTATCCTTTGTAAAGTTTGTAGAAAATAAGCATATATATTTAAGAAAACATATATTTTAATAAAGTTAAACCTTATCTCATTTCAAAAACTTTTATCTAGCTACCCATCATCTCTGTATCTATATGTATCTATATATACTCATTTATATCCCAAAATACAGAGGGTTAACATAACCCATATGGTAGTATTGAAGGTGTGGGTGCAAGTGTGTAGAAAATATTGATATGGTATGAAAATGGGAAATAAGGCAAATAGATCACCCATGGTACAGCAATGGACTAATCACTAACTTGTCTCTTGTCTCAGGTGATGTTGAGAAGTGACAGAAATTAAGATGAGGAGCCGCTGCCAGACAGCTGCTACTTTGTACAGGTTCCTGATTCACACCTGTCCTACTCACATGGCTCCCTTTGCCCTCCACCCCAAGATTCCTGGCTAAAGGCATCAAGTACCCCATTTAGTGTCCACATATGAATGAACTTAGTACAGGGGAGTTAACTCTTCATGTATTGGAATTAACAAAGTGTCTATCAGTTCTTCCTTCTTTTTCACCCCACTGGTGATCTGAGACCCTCATTCTCCTATTGAATGGGGCCCAAAGTTGCGCATAAAGATTATCATGCCCTAGAGCATTCTTACTAATCCCTCTGCCCTCTGCTCTTTTATCCTGTATTCACACCTACTGTATTAAATCCAGGGGCTAGGAAGACAGTTCAGTCAGCAAAGTGCTTGCTAAGCAAACATGAGGACCTAAGTGCCATCCCCACAATCCATGTAAGCAAAGCCAGGTGTAGTAACATTCACTTGTAATCCCAACACAAGGGAGATGGAGATGGGGCTCAACCAAGTTGCAACCAGTTGCTGGCCAGGAAACCTAAGCTACTTGGCAAGTTCCAAGTCAATGAGAGACTGTATCTCAACAAACAGGTGGGCAGCACCAGAAGAAGGACCCCTGAGGCTGATCTCTGGCTTCTATACACAAGAAAACATATGTGCATATGCACCCATATGAGCACACACCTGAACACACACATACACAAACAGTAAAATGATAAGCAGAGTTCTGAGATTGCTTTCCATTCAGTAGGACAGGAACCATTTCTCTACATGATAACATCAAATTTTACCTCTGAAAAAAGGAGCATTTGTAAGTCACAGGGCATTTAGAAAATTATTGTCTTCCTTTTCAGGCATTTAGAAAAACTTAGAATGTCTCTCCTTGGGAAATAAGCATTTATGTGAATGACCAGTACGCACACATCACTGACAGAAAGGATACGTTTTGAAACTGGAGTCATAAAGGGACAGTCAGAATGTCTCCAGGAGATGTACAGAGCCACCTTCAGCGTCAACCTTACCACCTGTCTTGGACTACCTCATATTCAAGGACATGAGGTCCAAAGGCTTTCCCCAAATGTCCTCAAAGGGCCTCTTTCCACCAATTACCTCCTTCATTCAACCGGTCCTTAAAGGCTGATGTTGGAGGAATGACTTAAATACGGAAGTGTGTAAGCGAGAAATCTCATGGAAGCTGGAGTGACAGCAACCCCAAGAATAAAGAAAGGAGGGATCAAAATGAGGACACATGGAGGACCCGAAGATAGACAGCTGCTTTTACCAAAGTCTGAACATGAAGATGGGAAGTGTGATTTCCCAAGACATACCCATGTCCGGCAGGCCTGGGAAACCCTTTGGTGTATCATGGGAACTAGTGTCTAGCTAGCAAACAGGACAGAAAACTGAAAACTTTCATCCTGAACACAAAAACCAATATTTAAAAAAAATGCATTTGTGTGTATATGTCAGTGCATATGGAGGCCAGAAGACGACGTTGGCTGTCATTCCTCGGGTGGGCAATTTTTATTATTTTTTCTTTTTTTAGAAATTTATTTATATGTGCATGGATGTTATGTTTGCATGTGTATAGGTGCACCCATGTCATGTAATACCCGAACAGGACAGAAGAGGGCATTGGATCCCCTAAAACTGGAGCTGTAGATGGTTGTTAGCCACCATGTAGGTGCTGGGATTCAAACCCGGGTCTTCTGCAAGAACAGCCAGTGTTCTTAACTGCTGAGCCATCTCTCCAGTCTCAATACCTTGATTTTTGAAACAGGGTCTCTTCACTGCCTGGGACTCTGCCAAGACAGCTAGACTGGCTGGCAAATAAGCCCCAGGGATGCTCCTGTATTTGGCTCCCCAGAGCTGTGATTGCAAGTGCCCACAACCAGTACTGGCTGTTTTCACAGAGATCTTCGGAGGTGGTGAACTTAGGTCCTCAAGCTTGTATGGCAAGCACTTTGCTTATTGACCCATCTCCCTAACCCTAAATCTAAAAGATACTGATGTTTCTTTTTAATTATTTTAAATTTTTATTTAAGTGTGTGTGTGCACACGTGTGGGTGCAGAGGCTAGAGGAGGGCACCAGACGCCCTGGAACTAGAGTTACAGGCAGTTTTGATCTGTCTGATGTGGGTGCTAGGAACTGAATTCTAGTCCTCTGGAAGAGCAGGAAGTACATTCAACCACTGTGCCATCTTTCTAATCCCCTGATGTCTAATTTTGACCAACAATTTCACTATATTAAGAAACACCTGGGGGATTAGAAAATCATATGTCTGGGTGAGTCTGGATGGCAGTCCCAGAGATAATTAGAACACCAGGGCTATGTCCTAATCTATGGTTTAATTCATCCTTTAATGGATTCATTCCAAGGACCCAGAGAGTGAGGGGGGTAAAATGTAATAGGAGGGGCCTAGCTGGGGAAAACTGGCCTCTGGAGCTGGGTCCCTGACTGCCATCTTTGTCTCTGGCCCTCCAATTCTCTTTCCTGTCTACTAGGAAGTTGGAAAATTTGCTACAAGGTTCTACCACATAAGGTTTTCCTTTCCTTTTTATTTTTGGTAAACACTCTATCCATCAGGAGAGAATAAACTAACATGATCAGTAGCTACAAGAAGAAAGGCTACAAGTTGTTTTCCCTACTGGTATCTCTGCGGAAATTATCAGCCTAGGATTGCTAGTGAAAATGGTAGGGTTAGGACAGCCATTAAGTCAAGAGTAGGACCTGGAAAAATGCCTCAGCAATCAGGAGTACTGGCTGCTCTGGCAGAAGATCAGGGTTCAACTCCTAGTACCAACATGGTGGCTTACAATTGTCTGTAACTCCAATTCCAGGGCATCCTCTTCTGCTCCTGCCCCCATAGGCATTGTACATATGGATGCACTTAGATAAATACAGGCAAAATACTCATCTACATAAAATAAAATGAATAAACAAATAATTGTAAAGTGAACCATTATATTATGAATTATTATTCATGTCTGGTTCTATAAACCTGATCAAAAGTTAATTAATGGGGATATCATAGGCCCTAGTGGGGAACCTACTGCTGTTGCTATGCTAATTTAGCATGCAGACAAATTGTCTTCTAAATATTTATGTTTATGCCCATAGTTGTGTGTTGCTCTCAACTTTAGTTGGGGAAATGTGCTACAGTGAGTAGCAGTCAATGAAAAAACTCATAACTGATCAAAATGATGAGAAAAGTAAGCTTCAAGGGCTCAGCTATGAATGAACCATCTATATTAACTTCCCCCTCAATCCAGGGCTCAGGGAACAGCATGGAAGTGTGGGTGGAAAGAATGTAAGAATTGAAAGATGAGCCTGAGAACTATGAAATGCAGACTTCTGGATATGACATGGCTGTTGCACACATCAACTCACAGTACCTGTGGCTATCTCTGCAAGACCTACCCAAGGTCAAGTCATTCAAAATTCCAGTATGGGGCCTCTGAGGCCCCCATTCTCAGTGAAGGAGCGGTTGGTAGTTGCAAGGAACAGAGTGTGACTCACCTCTGTGGATGTGGCTGTGGGTAAGTTGCCCATGCCCCAGTGGATGCCCCACCACCACCACATGTGAATATAGGAAGCACTAATTGGACTCAGGGGGTTACTAATAACAAAATAAGAAATTGGGATAGATATGGGATGGGGGATATTAGCGAGAGTTGGAATAAGATAGTGATAGATGGATTTGATTTTTAAAAATTAAGAGTAGTCAGGTGTGGTGGAAGATGCCTTTAATTCTAGCACTCTGGGGGCAGAGGCAGGCAGATCTTTGTGAGATCATGGCCAGCTTGGTCTAGATAGTAAGTTCCAGACCAGCTGGGGCTACAAGGAAACCTGGTCTCAAAAAACAAAAAAAAAATATATGATTTGGCTTCAAGCAGGTACCGAAACATGAACAGTTATATTAGAATATTTAAGCCATCTTTTTGAACTATGTCTGTATTTATGTTTTATTCATAGTAAGTCCCCACATACAGTTGCACAGGTCATACATGGCACATTGCATTACAAGTGATCTGAATGAACACCCCAGGGTTATCTATAGACACTCATCATCTGTGCAGTTGCTTCCTACTGACAACTGATTCACCTTTAAAAACATTTGTTTTTCTTCTCCTTATGGCCTCATATCCGAGTCTGAAATGCCTTTGAAACAGCCTGTTCTCCAGTTGAAACAACCTCATCAGTAGCACACTGAATTTTGTTGAAGCAGCTGTATCACAAAGTTATCAAATAACTCTGCCCCAGCTCTAAACCCCATGAGGATCTTGACCTCTGAATTGATTTACATCACAGAGAATGTTATTCTAGGGAAGACTTGCTCTCTCAACAGGAGACAGAACCCGTTAGTCTATCCTATGTTCCTTGCAGGCTGCTTTGATTCAACCCATAGTTTCACATTCTCTCTTACATTGTACATAGGAAGTAATCAAGTGTTACCAGTGAATAGATGATGAAAGGAATTAAATCTTTTGTCTCCTTTTACATCTTCCTATAGCGGCTGTGAAGGAAGACCACTCAAAGGTGAACATCAACTAACAACTTCCCCAATAATACTTCTGCCTTTCTAAAATATTTTTCAAAACAGCTAAAGAGGGTTTGGAAGACAGCTGAGTGGGTAGGGGTGCTTAGCTGCACACGCATGAGGATCTGAGTTCAGGATCCCTGTAAAAATACAGGTATGGAAGAATGAACCTATAAATCCAGCATAGTGGAGGGCAGGGGAAGGATTTCTGGGGCTTGCTGGCTGCCATACTAGCTCCAGTTTAAATTAACCCTGTCTCAAGTAAATAAAGTGGAGTCATAGAACAGGACACCTGATGACTGACCCCTCTTGGTTCATACAATCACATGCATTTGCATGCACGCATGCCTACATACTGCCCCCCCCACACACACAGAGCTGATGAACTGAATTTTCTGAAGAGAAGAGCTGACATAGCCTTCTTTCCCATCCAGCAAGTCCCCTGGGCTATGCTGCCCTCCAGACCAGTCAATGTTCCACCGCTTGCCTTGGAGAAGCTAGTAGCTGTGGACAGAGGAGAGGTGGTGCAAGAGACCTCCTTTGTGAGGTCTTAGTGATCCTGGGAGATGCCTCCAGGGCTGGGGAGTTGCTATGGCTCATCAGCCACTTCCTTTCAGTCCTTATGAATGGCTGTTATTTAAGCTCTTTAAGTGACAGGCAGGACACTCTAGAATGAGCCTGATGAAATGGAGCATTTTTTAATTAGAAAGACGAAGCTGACATTGAGAGGCAGACTATAATTTTAGGATTGGAGTGCTTCCAGGAGGTGTGGATGGCACCCCAGCCAACTGTAGAAGCAATCCTCTCAGGCTGAGCCTGGACAGGTGGCACATGCCATCCTCATCCTCATCAGAGCAGGGGATACTGGTCTTGGAGGGACACAGAACCATATGGTGTCACCAGTGCCCAAATGGCAGTAGTTTAGACATCTCACATTTATAAAGTAACAGCCTCAAAACACTAGGGAATGTTGAACTCATGTTACTTTTTTGATCTGTTGTAAGTTGGAATCCTATTGCATGAATATACATTACAGAGAGAAAGGAAGAGATAAAGATAGATAGATGCTAGATAATAAGTAAAAATAGATGATAAATAAATGGTACATGATAGATAAATGATAGGTAATATATTGATAGATATATAAATATACAGATACAGAGGTAGATAGGAATATGTTATAGCCTATAAAAAGCTGTCTAGATCTAGCTATTTTATTAATGTTGAAAAGGTTGCCATGCTATACTAGTCTTATATAGAAATACATATTCATATTTTTCTTTGAAAGAATTGAAAGCAGGATTATATGCACTTTATCTAATTATGAGATACTAATCATTCTCCTTCAAGGATGATACATAAAAATTCTATTGTAGTACAAAAGACTCACCATTATTTTAGGCAGAAATACATGTAAGTTTAAACCATTGTCAAAGCTTAGGCTTACATTTTGAATAGGGCTGAAGCTATAGCCCCAATTGTTGTCTAGCTTCTAGGAGGCCCTGGATTCAATTTCCAGAACTGCATAAACTGGAATGGTAACACACACCAGTAATCCCTGCTTCCAGGAGATGGAGGCAGGTCAAACCTGCCTACATAGCAACCTCGGATACATGAGACCCTGCCTCAAATAAATTATTTTTTCAAATACTTCAATTTTAATCCAAATGTAATTTATTTGAAAAAAACTAAGATTCCAAAAGACTTGATGGATTTGAGAATAATGAGATAAAAGAGTGAGGGGCTTCCACTGAAGAGCAAATCAGGCTTCCCAAGTTCACAGCGCCCTAGTTTCTACCAAGAACACAGCTAAATTCCCAGAGTCCCACTGTGCTCCTGGCATTTCCTGGTCTTTTCTGCTCATCAATTCCTTTTTTCCTGCTGGAACTTCCACAGTAGCCTATGATTTCTTTTGTTTATTTAAAATTTTGAATACTGAACCCTTTCTATTTGTTTTAACAATCATTTTTAAGGATTTATTTGTGTGTGTGTGTGTGTGTGTGTGTGTGTGTGTGTGTGTGTGTGTGTGTGTGTGTGCAGATGTACATGCCTGTACACCAGGCCAGGAGAGGGTGTCAGATGCCCTGGAGTTGGAATTATAGGTGTTTATAAATTGGATTTGGGTACTGAGCTCTGTACAAGTGCAAGAGCAGGAAGTTCTCTTAATCAAAGAGCCAGTTCTCTCCAACCCTTTAACAACCATTTTTGAAGATCTATATATAACCCATCACAATTCTCAAACATTAACATGCATCATAATAGCTGCAGAACTTGTCGGCAATGTTGCTGAGTTGTACAGTTTCTCTTTCAGTAGGTGTCGGACCTATCAGAAGAAATCAAGTGTTTTCTTGCCAGGTCCCTGATAGTGATGCTGGTGGTCTAGGCTAGAATCTACGTATTTGAGAAGCACTGGCGTCCACTCTATCAAGTGATGGGCTTCTTTTTTGTATATCTTTGTATTCTTTGAGGGTTTGTGTCTACACATCAGTGAGGATCAGAGGTGAAACTCCTCAGGTGGTGTAATCTGGAAAAAGCCATCTAAATCTACTTATTTTATTGTTTTTGAAAATAATGTCATGTTGTATATCCTCAAGATATGGTCCACTTTCTTTTTGAGACAGGGTTTCACACTAGCCTGGAACTTGCCAAGTAAGCTATATTGGCTAGTCAGTGAGTCCCCAGGATCCACCTGTTTCTATGTCGCCATTCCTGGAATCACAAATGTGGACCACCAGGCCCAGCTCTTTTACATACTTCTGGGAATCAAACCTCAGGTCCTCATCTTGCAAAGCAACCACTTTACTAACCAAACCATCTCCCTAACCCATGTTATGTGTTTTATTTGTTTGTTTGTTTAGAGATAAGGTATCTTGTATCCCAGTCTGTGCTGAAACTCACTAAAAGTCAGGGACTAACCTTGAACTCCTGATTCTCCTGCCTCTGCCTCTTGAGTACTTAGGAGATGGGCGTCTGCCATTACTGTATCATCAAAACCCCTGAAGGAGAGACATTTAAACTGAGACTCAAACTTCACCAACTTCTTTGAAGGCACACAGTTAATGAGAACAAACTAGGATTTTCATCTAGGACTCTCTTAAACCATAGCCTTTGTTCTTTGAACTCTGTCCTCCTAGTTTTCATTCTATTCACAAAGTTAAGCCAGACTCCATCTCCCCAAGTAATGTTCTTAGAATTATTCATATCAAAGAGAATAATTTTTAGCCTTTTTGTCTTGCAAACTTTTCTACATTTTCATGTGTATATGACTGTGCATGTGTGTAGGCACATGTGGGTGGTACATGTAGAGGTGCCAGGCTGATGTTGGGAATTGTCCTTGATCACTCTTCCACTTTATTTGTTGAAGCAGAATCTCTTAATCAAACTCAGAGCTCATCGATATGGCTACTCATTAGCCAGTTTACTCTGGGAAGACGTGCCTTCTCTTTTCAAAGCTGGAATTACAGAGGGGCCATTATGCCCACCCAGCCTTTACCTGGGTCCTAGAATTTGAATTCTGATCCCCACACGTAAAACAGCAAATGCTTTAAATGCAGAGCTATCTCCCAAACCCTGTGTAAGCTTCTTAACCTAAGAATCTGGCCTTGATTCATGAGTAAGAAAACTGCAAATCTCTGGCTGCTTAAAACACATCTCCTTGGCACTGGTGTCCTCCTCATCAGATTGGCTGTGTAGCAAGTAATTAAGAAGAGGCATGCCAATTTCTCTCAACACCTGCAACTCATTATGGAACCAAACAGCTTCAGTCCAAAGGTTCCACCCAAAGAATAGTATAAACAGATGACACCAGATTTGTCAGAGATCCCCAAGGCCAGTATTCAACTTCTGTTAAGAGAAACACAGACTTATGCAAACACTACCTAATGCCCTCCATATGGTAGGCCTTATATAGGAAATTCAGTTACATTCACTAAAAAATAGTTTTTGTCTTACCAAGATATGTCCTCTTAAAGATAATGACAAACATTTTTTTGCACATAGAAGATTCATAAAAGTTTTATTGCAATAGCTTGGGCCAAAATCTGCCTCAAAGTTCTAGGAAATGTTTTAAATTATTCATAACCAAAAAGAGTCTTTATAATCCAAAGCTAAATGTACTACATGGATGGCTGACTTTACTGATCTCTTGCCATCCCTAGCTAGTCTCTAGAAAATTTCTGCTGAGTTAACCTTCTGGGGAAATATGAACAAATGTCTATTCACTGCAGGTAAGACACTAACACTGGACCAAAATATAGTTTTATTAAAGTTGAACATGATGAGGCCAATCAGCTAACAGAGCATAGGAGAGGTGTTACAGGAGTATAGTGGACCCCCAAACAGCTGCATCACCACCAAGTCCCACCCCATCAAGGATAATGACATCTTGGAAGCTGCATCATGGAGTCCCCCTTTCAGTTAACCTTCTACTTCCTATGTACTTAAGCATCTCCCAAGACCACTTGCAGCTGGGGGAGGGCAGAAAGGAGTCATGGCTAGAATCCCAGATGAGGGTCCTGTGACCCTCCCCTCCCTCCTTCTATTGTGGACTATCAGTAAGTCCATTATTACCATAGATAATACAATGAATATATTATTTCTTCTAGTTACCATGGCTACTAGCCAAATTAATCCCTACTCCAAGATGTTATCATGTTATACCCACAGGAAAATTATGCCGTAGAACATCTTTATTCAGCCCTAGCTGGATGAAGTAAATCCCAAAGGAAATATTTAAGAAACTGTAGATCCCTGTACTGGGCTTCAGTAACAAACTGTGACTGGAAAAGATTATCCAAAGAATAATCTTAAACACTGGGAATGGAAGACATGCTAAACAGAGAGAACCTGTTCTGCCAGTTCAGTCAACACCTGCTACTAAAGAGGGTTGGAGACATTAAGTTAATAAGCAGGCTGTTAGATCATGGGCCTGCCCCTTTAAGACACTAGTAACTCTAAGGGACTAGATCTCACAGCCTCAAAAATTCAACTCCTAAAGCTTTTTGCCTGGGACAGAAAGTTAAGAAGCCTTCCGTGCTGTGATTTTACAGCCTCTATTTTTTGGTCTTACCAGTACCTGGATCCTCTAGATCCTTGTTATATAGATTATCCCATACTTAACGATGTGGTGTGAAACTTCCCACCACCCTCTGAAAGACTGCAAAAGCCAGATACTTGCCTTTGTTCATGGAATTTCTCTGAAGGCCCCTTCTCCTCTGGGATCCCCCTATCCTGTCCATAATGGCTCTCTCTTACTCTTAGTTTAAGCTAGCTCTCATCACGAAGCTCCTTTACAGGTTATTTTATTATTATTTTATGTGTATGAGTGTTTTTTGCCTGCTTGTGTATAAATAAACCATATGCATGCAATGCCTGTGGAGGCCAGATGAGAGCATTGGATCCCCAAGAGCTGAAGTTACAGGTAGTTGTGGGTGGCCATATGGGTGCTGGGAACCAAACCCCGGTCCTCTGCAAGAGCAACCAGTGCTCTTAATCACTGAGTCATCTCTCCAGCCCTCTCCTTTCCAGGGTCTCTTTAAGACCCCACTCAGATTATCTCCGAAATAATGTACTGTCCCTTTCTAATGTCTCCTACTTGAGGCCTGGTCATGATCTCAAGGCCCTTTCTCCTAATAAAGCTCATTTCTGGAGGATAATTATCTGTCAGCTCCTTTCCCAAACCAACTCACCTGCCACTCCTCCTTTTGTAATCTAATAAAGGCAAAGATTATAGATCTCAAGATTTCATCCTGAAAGATAGATTCTAATACAGTCCAGCAGAAAAAACGTTGCAGACCACATGGCTCCATCCTGCTGAGCTCAAGCAACTTCACCCTCCATATGTTTTCTGTGGGTGGCTTTTGTAGCTAAGAGCAGCCAAGCTGAGAAGAATGCCTTTGAGCTCTCTCTGTTCAATAAAGAGCAGTGACAGAATATCACCTTGAAGTTGGAGGGAAACCATGCATAGATGGGCAATCATGTTCAATCAAGGCTCTACATAAAATTCCATGGATATGAAGTTACAATTAGATAGGAGAAAGAAGCTCTGCTGTAGTTTTTCACATTTCAGTGACCATATGTAACAATTACATATTGCATGGAAGATATTGATTTTTGTCATAAATAAATGGTAGAGGCTTGAGAACATAAATACTTAACTACTGAGTCATCTCTCCAGCTGCCTGACCAGAAATTCAGACTTCATCTTGAAGGCAGATGGAACTCATTGAATGATATTATAATCATGCAGACAGTGTAGAAAGAACATTCTAGCTAGTAAGAAGTAAGGGACTATAGGGCAAGGAGAGGTGTTGCACAACTTTGTGTGTACATGTGTGTGCATGTGTATATAAAAGCCAGAGGACAACCTCATTCCTCAGGTATTATCAACCTTGTGTTTTTTGAGCCATGGTCTCTCACTGGCCTGGAGCTTACCAAACAGGCAAGCCCCAAGAATTCATCTATCTTCACTCACCAGCACTGGGAGCACCATGTGCCACCACATCTGGTTGTTCCTTTTACATGGGGTCTGAGCACTGAACTCAGGTCCTCGTGCTTCCACAGCAAGCACCTTCCATATTGAATCATACCTCCAGCCTTTACAAACTATTTTAATGCCAGTTTCGGAGTTGAAACAAAAGTAACGAATCTACTACAAGAGAGTATTTGATTACTATAGCAACTCTGAGTCCTTACTTAAGAGTCTCAGTGTCCTGAAAGTCCCAGCATCCTCTTCAGTAAGGGTAGTGGATCTAAGGCTATCAGGATGACAGCCTCCACCTCAGTGTGCTCTGGCCTTCTAGTCACACATACTTCATCAATCACACACTTGTTGGAGATGAACATGGGCGTTTGTCAGGAGACTTTCTGACAACTTGAGCAAGATAGAGGATGCTAGCTAAGAAACACTGATGCCTAGACTCCTGCTGAGTTTTTAATAAACTTTCTTTGACCTTGCTTTCCCCTATTCTACCACAAACCAATAAGACAAAAGACTCACAAGGGTTAAATTGTTGAGTGAGTATGAGCTTCATTCCCTAGCATCTCCCCTACCTCTAGCATTAATAAAGCTAGACAAACTCACCATTAATAAAAACAGAAAAAGCAATATAATTT
>NW_008339765.1:1989197-1999496 GCF_000622305.1 Nannospalax galili
CCACTGTCTTTTGGAGAGAAAGATAAGTGACAAAATATGGTATCAGAGCAATGTAGTCCTATATCCACCAAACAGGTCTCTTTCCTGGCCTTCAGAACCTATAAATATGTGTTATGTGTCCTGAAGAATTTGAGATTCGAGTATAGCCAGGGTTACTAATCAGCTGACCTAAAAGTAAGGGGAATATTACAGATTATCCCAGTGACTTAATGTAACTACATGTGTCCTTGAAAATGGAGGAAGGAAGTGAGGAACGCAGGGTGAGAAGATGCTAAATCAGGAAGGTAAGATCCACTGTCTTTTGGAGAGAAAGATAAGTGACAAAATATGGTAAAGCAGAGCAATGTAGTCCTATATCCACCAAACATGTCTCTTTCCTGGCCTTCAGAACCTATAAATATGTGTTATGTGTCCAGAAGAATTTGAGATTCGAGTACAGCCAGGGTTACTAATCAGCTGACCTAAAAGTAAGGGGAATATTACAGATTATCCCAGTGACTTAATGTAACTACATGTGTCCTTGAAAATGGAGGAGAGAGGCAAAGGAGGAAGTCAAAGTCAGAGAGAGGTCTTGTGTGTATATGTGTGCATGTTGGTGTTGGGAGTAGGTATGCATGTGTGCATGCACATGTGTACGTGAAAGCCATGGGTATGTCAGCCCTGAGTGTTATTCCTTAGGAGACATCCCCCTTGTTTTTTTTTTTGAGGTATGGTCTCTCACTTGTCTGGAATTCAGCAAGTAAGCTAGGCTGGTGGCCAGTGAGCTCCTGTCTTTGCCTCCTAAGTGGTGGGATAAGAAATGTGCACCACCACAACTGGCTTTTCATATGGGTTCTGGGGATGAAACTTAGGTCCTCGGGCTTATGTAGCAGACACTTTACCAACTGAGACATCTCCCCAGCCCCACAGTGAAATCTGAAGATGCTTTACTGGTGGACTTAAAGAAGGGTCATGAGCTGAGGACTGAAAGAAACATTCAGAATTTGGAAAGGTCATAGAAAAGGAGTTTTATCTTCAAGACATACAGTCATTTAACACTCTAATTTTTAGTTAAATGATGTTATTGGACACATGTCCTCAGAACTATACAATAATACAGTTGTGTTATCAAAGGAATTAAGATTGTAGGAGTTTGTGAGAACAGTGAACTAAGGGAACTAAGAGCAAAGCAGTCTCTACTCTCGATCAATGACAGCGCTGTCTCAGGTGAGTATATTCTGCTCAGCATTGGTCACACCACTCAGATTTCTTTTTTGGCCATTTAGTTCACTCAATATAGAACAAAGTCCAACCTAATTTCTTTTTAACATTTAACTTAATTGTTTTCTAAAATAAATAGGGTATATATTAAAAGAATTAGGAAACACTTTAATGTTTAATGTTATCATGCATGTGCAACTGTCAAAAATAGTCTCAACCACCAGCCAGGGTAGTACATGCCTGTAATGCAGCACTTGGGAGAAAAAAGCAGGAAGACCAGGAGTTCAAGCTCATACTCAGCTTCATTGAGAATTTGAGGCCAGTTGAAGCTACATGAGAAAACCTATCTCGAAAATAAAAACAAAGTCTCAGCCAATGAAAATTAGAGAGAAACTAAATAATTGTAAAATAATAAGAGTGAAACCCACCTTCTCTCTCAATGAGAGTCACAGTCTTTGGTGTGTATATTTTCCTATGTTGGTTACAGCATTTAGATATCTCTTTTCACCATTTAGTTTATTCAATATAGAACAATTTTGATGTTTAATGGCTGAGAAAGCTACAGAATGCTGCACTAAGCCAACCATGTGTGCGCATTTGCAAACACAGTCATACAGGCAAAATCTCCCCCAGGAGACTCTTGAAACAATTGCCATCAAGGAAACAATCCCAAACCTAAATGCTAAAGAGTAGCAGGAGGGGGGGACTGGTGGTACAGTGGTATTTATAAAATCTATCAAAAATAGATGTGTAATTTTCCTAGTCTAACTTCAATTGCTGTGACAAAACACTCTGACCAATACCAACTTGGGGAGGAAAGGGTTTATTTGGCTTACGTCTCCTGGTTACAGTTCATCACTGAGGAAGCCCAAGGTAGGAACTCAGGGAAGGAACCTGGAGGCAGGAACTGAAGCACAGGCCATGGAGGAACCCTGTTTACTGGCTTGCTCCCCTGGCTCAGGCTCAGCCTACCTTCTTATACAATACAGGACCACATGCCCAGGGTAGGCCCAGGGTGGGTGAGCTGGGACCTCCTACATCACTAAACAATCAACAGAATACCCCACAGACATGAACACAGGCCAGTGCAATGGAGGAAGTTCCTCAATTGAGGCCCAGGTGTGTCAAGTTGACAACCAACATAATTATGCATGTCTCTTCATTAAGAAGTTAGTTTGAGAGGACTGAGGATGTAGCACAGTTGTTACAATGTTTGACTAGCATGCACAAACCCTGGGTTTCATCCCCTGCATTATCACACTTGGTAGTATATGCTTATAATCCCAGCACTTGGACGTAGAAATAAGAGCATCAGAAACGCAGTGCTATCCTGGAATGTACAACAAATTTGAGGCCAGTCCCAGCTGCATAAAAACCTGTCTCAAATTTTTTTAAAAAGTGATTGTACTAGAATCCTGTTTCTGGTGATCCACACTGGAGTCAAATTCCAGAACTATTTATGTGTGTCCTGTATGCATGGGCTCTCAGGTGGGTCAATACAAGCAATCAAGCTGCCTTGGGCAAGTACAACTATCTCATTTGCATATGGTACAAGATTTGGCAAATGTTGCCTTGCAATCATGAGAACCTGAGTTCGGCCTCCAGACGCCGTATATTAACAAGCCACACAAGGTGGTGTCCATTTGTCAGCCCAGCACTGGGAAGGCAGAAATCAAAGGATCCCTGGGGCTACTGGCCAGCCAGCCTAGCCTACTTGTCGAATTCCAGGCCAGAGAGAGACCCTGTCTTGAAAAATAATACAGTAGATAGCACCTGAGGAATAACACCTAAAGATGTCCTCTGACTCCAACATTCACAAGCAAACACACAAACATACTCACACATGTACAGGACGGCGAGGGGAGGGGGGAGAGAGAACATAGAGTTCTAAATTCTTGCTTTGCCCAGCAGTTTAGGACTATAGAAATAACTGCATGCTGAAACTGCAAAGTAGTCTCCAATAACCAATAGAGAAAATTGCAATTGCTCTGTAGCTTTCAAAATTTTGATCAAAATATTGAAAACCTGTTATTTTGTGTATGTGCATGTATTTGTATAGTGCATGTATGCATACATGTGTGTGTTATGTGCATTTGCGTATGGAGACCAGAGATCCATGTCAGGTGTGTTCCTCTATTGCTTCCCACTTTAGTTTTGAGATAAGGTCTCCTCTGAACCTATGCTCATCAGTTGGCTTTGACTAGTGAATGAGCCTGGGAATCCTCCTGCCTTCATCTTTCTGGCTCTAGGGTTAGAGACACACACAACAGCCCAGATTTTACTTGAGTTCTGGAGACCTGAACTCAAGACATGCTTAGGTGGTGAGCACTTTGGTGACTGAGCACTTTACTACTGACTTCCCAACCCCTGATTATTATCACTTTTAAGTGTACAGAGTGATGGAACTGAAAATAAAATATTTATTTCACATCCTGGAACTTAAAACATCAGAGACAATGAAAACTAAAGCATCTACTTCATTTAAAAATTTTATATTACATTTATTTGTGTGTGTGTGTGTGTGTGTGTGTGTGTGTGTGTGTGTGTGTGTCCAATTCACATGTGTGGAGGTTGGAGGATAACTTTCGGGAGTTGTTTCTCTCCTTTCACCAAGTGGGTCCTGGGAATTGAACGTAGGCCATCAGACTTGGTGGTAAGTGTCTCTACCCGCTGAGCAACCTCATGGCCTAAAAGCATGTCATTTCTTTTTTTAAAAATTTAGCAAGGGAATTTGAACAGCATTTATCTTACTCTTATGCAATTTACAAAACAAGGCAAGCTTCTCTGTTATGTCTAGATAAGGTGCTGTATCCCTTCCTGAGCTCCATCAACTTCCATCATTTTTTCACTCTGCACTTTCAATGTCATTAAGCATCTCTGAAAGTACCTTTAATCTGAAAGCTTTGGCCAGTGTCGCTTCCTCTAAGATGTCTTCATCCTTTCCATCACAGCCACTTATATCAACTCTGCCCTTACGCACTTGTTTTCTGGTATATATACAAAGCACTTAAGTGGTGGTTATGTGGACACTCCAAAGGGAAAGTCATGGCTCTATAACTCCATTTATGGTCCTTTAAAAAAAAAAGTTCTGATAAATATGTTTTACTTCACTTAAGTGCCCACTTCCAGTAGTCAAATCCCAGAAGATGGTGATATTTTGAGGAGCTCATTGAACTAGGAAAGCTGTTATTTGCTCTTAAGTTTAGGCAATTATTCTAGAGAAATAATGTAAGCAAACCAGTATTGTGCGAGGTCCAGCAAGTATCTCACCCTTAAGCAGAGACCCCGAATGGCACTTTGTAACTTTAGTGTGGGTTTCCTTCAAAATATATTTTATCATCTGTGGCTCAGGAAATTACTGATCTTTGTTATCAGACTAAAGAAAAGGAAAACATAAGAGATTAGTGATTATACCTTTAAGTATTGGAGCATTTAGAGCCCCAAATAGTCTACTACGCAAACTGATATGACTCATATTTTCTGTTTTATTAAGACTCTGGTTTAACGCCTCACATTTCATAGAAAGTACAGTGGGAATTGTTTTTGTCATTTTGTTCTGTTCACTTCCACTACCAAGTAAAGACGATAATCTGTTGTCTGTAAAGTCAAAGTGTACTGAGAACTCTGGGTTAAGATCTCTTTTGACTTACTGAGTAGGTTGTGAGGACAAACAGGTGTCCCTCTTCTTCTCAAACTCTTTCACTCTTTATGCACATGGTTTACTCTATGTCTCAACAGATACTAGGACTTCCGAGTGATGCCCAGGGGCCTCAAGCAGCTCTTCTCATTTTTTTCTTTCGCTGCTTCCTTTTCTCTTTTCATTCTTTTAACAAATACTTTTTTCACCTATATATTCTAATTATTTTAAACTACTTTCAACACCACAGAAGATCCCCTTTCTAATTCAATCTCATTCTCTTCTCTTGTATCTTCTAGTCCATTGATAAATCATACACTAGTTAGTTTTTGTCAAGTTGACACAAACCAGAGATTCTTGGGAACAGAGAACCTCAGTTGAAGATTGTCCTCCATCAGATCAGCTTTGTGGCCATGTCTGTGAGGCCTTTTCTTCAAAGGTAATTGATGCAGGAGGGCCCAACCCATTGTGGGCAGCGCCATCTCTTGGCAGGTGGGCCTGTGTGGCATAAGAAAGCAGGCTAAGCAGGGGGCAGGGGAGCAAGCTAGTAAGCAGCATTCCTCCATGGTCTCTGCTTCAGTTCCTGCCTCCAGGTTCCTGCCTTGAGTTTCTACCTGAATTCCCTCAAAGATGGATCACACCTTGGAAGTGTGAGATGAAATAAAGTCTTTTTTCCCCAAGTTACCTTTGGTCACACTGTTTGTCACAGTGACAGAAAAGCACCTAATACAATCTGAAACTAAAACAAGAACTTGTTTTAATTATATGTGATAAAAATAATAAGTAGAGAAATGTTTGAATTGAAGGAAAGGGAATGTTAGAAGGTAACTATAATAATAAGACTTTTCTTCAATCTCTAAAGTCTTGAAGACTCCGAGACGACCTTTGAGAACATTTTAGAAGTTGACATCTATTCTCAACTTGATTTTAGTTAAATTAACACTTTCAAAAAAAAAAAAAAAAAAAACCACACAAAGATTTGTTATTCTTCAAATACCCAACAGTTACTTCATGAATTCAAAAGGTTCATGTGGATAGGTCTGGAAATCTCATTGCTGTTTATAACACTGTTATATTCACCAGGCATCAAACTCCAAGGTATAAAAGAACTTTCAGAGAACCACCTGTCAGAAAACAGCATCTCTAAAGCTAAAACAGCAAAAGAGCACATATTACAAAGCAGAATAACAACATTTTTAATATGTGCGTGCATGTATGCGTTCATGCATGTGTGTGTCCATGTAAGTGCAGGCATGTACCTGTGTGGAGGTCAAAGGGTAAGACTGGGCATTGGTCCTCACCTTCCACCTTGTTCTAGACAGTGTCTCTTGTTGTTTGCTGCTCTGTATACCAGGCTAGCTAGACCCAGAAATTCCCAGGGATTTTCCTGTCTGTGTCTGAGCTCACTGAAGAAGCACTAGAATTTTCAGATGTGCACTAGAGCATCTTGCTTTATGTGGGTTCTTAGCTCCTCAGCATTGCAAGGCTTGTAGTTAACTGAGCCATCTACCCAGTGCCAACAACGTTCCATATATATCTTCCTCTAGACACAAACAGACTGCATTTATTTGTGTTTGTTCTTTAAACTTTAGTTTTCTTTTTTCTATCCTATCTAAAACTATTTTCTCTTTCTCATAATATGATTTAACTTAAGATGGCAATCTTTGTGTATGTTCCTGCATACGTAACCCCACTTCCCAAAGTTAGAAAAACATACTCCTTACAGAAAACTGTCCTAGGGCAGTTTCAGAAAGTCCCTGAATTACCTTAAATTTGCATTAAAAGCATAGCTTTTGGGTGTGTGATTTCCTGACAGAAGTGTTCTGGGAGAATAATTCTGTCCAATTGCCCACTTTATGGTAGCTGAAATACAAAGTTGAGTGACAGTGATTTCTGAATGCACGCCCAGCAAGGTATCTGAAGTGACTTTTCCAATTTGCTAATAGAAGCTAAGATTCAAAAAGGCAGGCATTGAGTCTTCTAGGCCTTCAGCTTTCCCAATCATGAATCCTTGGGCAGCTGTAAAGTAGCCTGAGATGTGCCCAGGGCACCAAGTGTAGCCTGAAAATTATTCATTCCTTTGAAAAGAGTGGGAACTCAGGGCACCCTGGGGAAAAAGGGTGGAGCCTCAGGCACATGGCAGCAGCGTGAAAGCTCATAGAGACTGCGGTGGGCTTGAATGGCCTGGGTTATGTGAAGCTGTTTCTCCCAAATGTCATATAAACCATGCAAAATTTAAATAGGATGCCTTATGTCGTCTGTCAGCCCTGGGGCCTCAGATGGCACGAGTGCAAGTCTCCCAAGAAGAGGAAGGAAACAGGAAAGAAAATTGGTGAAACACCAAGTTTGCGGAGAAAAATAAAAGAATGAGATGTTGGTGACTGGGGGGATAGCTGAGTGGATAAAGTGCTTGCTGAGAAAGCATGGAAACCTGAACTTGGATCCCCAACATCCATGTAAAAGCCAGGCATGTCTGTGGGGACCTGCATTCTCAGCACTGGGGTCAGGGCAGGGGAATGGGAAGAGACAGGCAGATCCCAGAGTTTGCTGGCCAGCCAATCTAGCCTCAATGGTGAATTCTGGGTTTATTAAGAGACTTCTTTAAAAAAATAAGGCGAGGCGTAATAAAGAACACCAAATGTCAACCTGTAGCTCATACATGCGCATGCGTGGGTGTGCATACAACACACATAGATACAATAGGGAAAGAAAGTGGTCAGTCAGTTTCAGAACCGTGGGTTCATCCTGGCTAGGAGAGGATAAGAGGAAAATGAGGTAGATTTGAGATGGCTAGGAGCAATATGTGAATGCCGGTTTCTCATAGGCATTGTTTCTACCCCAGTACTAGTTAAGACAAAAGGAACACCACCACTTCCACCAACCCGGAGTGCTAAGCAGGGACCAGAATGCCAATGTAGTACAGAATAAATGGGGTTAACTCTAAATCTGGGGTTATATGGTCATTGCATTTTCTGCTTTAAACTTATCTGACAGTTTAAAGCAACTCTAAGAGTTCGGGGTGTGATCCTTTTAAAAGCTGTCTGAGGTCATAGGTTAAACACTATCATGACTGAGGTGGACATGAGCAGCGGTCCCTTCTCATCACACAAAGCACAATCTAAGCTTTGAACCACCTGGGTCACTGTCCAGTCTCCTGGACTCATATCCCATACTCCCTCGCCAGTCGTGTTCAGGACTCCCTGGAGCCAGGCCAATGACTCAGATAAAAATAACAGTGAATTGCAGCCTCCAATGATCCAGCTAAATTCTTCTGTACATCTACTTAGTTCAATTCTTCTACAATCGGTAGTGCACTCAGAAATTTCCAAATTTCCTCTTTATATTTTCCTGCATTATTCATGACGTTTTTCCAGCATTGCTGGACTGGACCATGTTAGAATTATACCCTGTATCCTTTCCCCTTCTTTCCCATTTCCTCCAGGGGAAGGTGTTTCTCTTCTGTCTGAGTGTACCTGTCAAATAACAGCCTTTGGTGATAAGAATAATCGTTTAATATGCTCTTCTAGAGACTCTGAAATTCCCCAGAAAATAAAATTCTACATCATAAGATGCAATAGGGGACATAAGAAAATTAGTTTGAACCAAGGCCTAAAGCAAGGAAGGCAAAAAAATGGTTTTACTAACTCTTGTTTTCATTCTTTATTTAATAGCCATTACCAGATGTTAGTTCTGGGCACTTATCTCCCATCTGGCAGTCAGAGTGTAAAGTTAGGGCATCTTATTCAGTTGGAACATAGAGAGCCATGTGTCTATTGCTTATTGAGCTAGGATCATTTCTGCCTTTGGTGATGTTATCGGAGCATCTATCGCTTTCATAAATTTTTTAATATTTTTATTTTCAAATATGTGTATGCGTGTGTTTACGTGTGTGGATATGTACATGTGAGTGCAGTATCCATGGGGACCAGAAGAGGAAACTGGAACCCTGGAGCCAGAGTTACAGGTGGGTGTGAGCTGTCAGATATGAGAGCTGAGAACTGAATTCTGGTTTTCTGCCAAGGGCAGCATGCACTCTTAGTTGCTGAACCATCCCTCAAGCCCAGCATAGTCATACATTCTAAGAATGCCCTCAGTTCTTCTACTCAGCCACCATAGATGTGTGTGTGTGTGTGTGTGTGTGTGTGTGCGCGCGCGCTATAAATATGTGACTATGTCCCATATGTAGCACTTGTGATCTCACACACATGCCTACACACACATCTATACATACATTCTAATAGCAGCTCTTTTCCAACTGTATGATTTAACAACCATGATATGTTAATACTAACTGCATGTAATGAAGGAAGTATAAAAGGGGTAATAGACCCACCTCTTAAGGAACTCATAAGTTAAAGAAACAAGTAATGTTTAAGTGTTGAAACCAATAAAGCATTACTTCAAGTATTTCTCAATGGCTTATGTGTATTTGTCTTAACTGAGTTAATTTATTAATGTAAGATTCAACCAGATAAATATTTAACATTTAATAAAGTAACCAAAGGGATCAAAAGACTTTTTTTTCTTTTTGTCTTTTTGAGACATGGTTTCCCTGTAGCCACAGCTGCTCTGGAACTATGTAGGGCAGGCTGGCTTCAATCTCACAGAGTTCCACCTGCTTCTGCCTTCTGAGTGCTAGAATAAAGGCATGAGCCATCAAGCTCAGATTCAAAAGACTTTTGAAGGGTCTGTGGAGGTGTTCTGAAAAACATATGAAAGTAGTTAACCCCTGAGGAATATCATTTTGTATGAGAAAGAAGACAAAAGGAATGTCCCTCTTTCCCAAACAGGCCCCAAAGTTCTTCAGGGACCAGGAAAAGATGACTGGTGGATTCTGAGACTATAATTCTTAGCCTTGGCTGCCCAATGGAATAATCTGAGAAGCTTTGTACAAATACTGTGGTGTGGCCATACCCACCAGAAATTGTTAATTTTCCTGGGGTGAGGAACAGCCATGAATATTTGTCCAAATTCTGTCAATTGTTCCAGTGAAGAACCGAGATTGATACCTGCTTTCCTGAGAGGACCTTACTGATCACAGTTCTCCTGAGGAACAGGATGGACAAAATGAGTTTAGAGCTTTTACACTGGAATGTTAACGTAACAGAGGAACATATTATAACAAAGCAAGTTTAATCTAACTTTTTCATAAGATGTTTGAATTTGATGATTTACTATTGTGATGCTGTCAGTATTAACATTAAAATGAGTAGAGATAAAAGCTTTAGACAAAAAAAAAATGCCCAGTTTGTACAAAAAAATCGGGTGCATAAAGAATGGGAAGGGAATAATAAATATTTTCAGAAAGCGGTCAAATTTCTTAACATCAGCCTAATCATTAGAGAACTATTTGGCAGCTTGGCTGGGCTAATATAATGTGTATATATATATATATATTATGTGTATATATATTTAAGGAAGAGGTCACAAATTTAAAGGGTGGTGGGCGTGCATATGAGGCA
>NW_008339765.1:1999576-2019987 GCF_000622305.1 Nannospalax galili
ATACATATATCATAAATGTAATATCTATTTTAAAAGAAGAAATAAACTATTTTATTATGTAAAAAAGGGGGTTCTCTAGAATGGCTTATAACAAATAAGGACTGCATAGTCCAACAATGAATGGCTCAGTGTGTGAAGCTGAATGCCTCGACCACCCCAATCTAGATCCAAAGGCCTGAAAAATTCCTAGATGGCAGCTGGTCTTCAGTCCATATGGGAAGGCTGGCGAAGTTGGGTTCCCACATTAGCAAAGGATGACAGCAGCCCTGATGCTAACAATAACATAGATGTACTCACTAGCAAAAAGAGAAGGCAGCCAGCCAGCAGCCCTGCCCATCCCTCACACATTTACATCTACAGCCCTATCAGAAGGTGCCACCCACTCCGGAGGTCTTCCCACCTTGGTCAGTCCTTCACGCATAGACCCATCCAAAGGTGTGTCTCTTAGTTAATTCTGGCTCTAATCACAAAGGCATTCAAGATTAACCATCCCAAGGATATTTCAGAAAAGTTATCCATTTTCTCATTATCACTCTCAAAATTACAGGTGGTCTTGCAAAAGTCCTTCCATCTCTATAGCTAGGTAAGAGTAAATTTTACAGTTGTTTTCCTCCAAGGAAACTGGAGTATTTTAACATTCTTTCTTAGATGTTAGATGTCTATGAGCTGCTCTCTATCCAAAGGCCTACAGGGTTTCTGAAACCTAGCCAGCATTCTCCAAGTGAAGCAACTTGTTTCTTAAGCAAGTGACTTAACCTAAATAACAATTATTATCCAAAAATGTGGCAATGCCTGTAAGTAATATACCCCCTTTTATCTTAATTTTTCAAAGAAACCATCAGGGGGAGAAATGCATTCATGATTTTATATTACTAAGCAACTGGCATTGTGTGGTCTAAAACTGCAAACAACTGTCTTTTTGGGTCTTTGATAACTTTGTTCTAAACTTTACCCAGCTAATTAGAAGTGTTCAAAGGCTCTCATTTTGAACCACTTAGTTGATGAGAAATGCATGCTTAATAGGCATCCTTGAAGACAATTTAATGAATCTAGAAGCAAAGCAAAGCAAATTGATTATTATGCAATGACTCACCAGAGCTCCTTGTGACCAGCTTGTAAACAGCAGAGAGCTGGGGTAACCAGGACTTGAAGGTTGGCAGTGCGAATTATTAATGAGGACACCAATTGTGCTAATGATCTAGCGGCATTTTTCAAAAATTAAGTCTTTGGGGGCTCCAACAAAATATTCCAAGTTAATATTATTCAAATAGCACTTTGAGAAATCTTACTTAACCCCCATGAGTTATTTAAACAGTTTCAGAAGGGATAAGGGACAAGTTACTGGGTTTCTTTGCCTGAGAAGACTTAAAAGACTTCCCTCCCCCAAGAATTCTGTGGCCTCCACATGCAAAGTGATTATGCTAATCTGTAGTGTTTGAACTGAATTCCATCAGTGTGAATGTAGCAAGGATTTTTTTTCTGTTAATTAATAAATGTTTGCATTAGGAATGTGGACAAAAGATAATAAAGTAGGTACCATTTTGAGTACTTCTTAAGGAAAATGTGATGGGTTAATAGTGATGGTCAAATTGACAGGCTCACCCAAGGAAAACTACTTCTGAAGAAAAAAATATCTTCAGAAAAACATGTCATGTCTGTGAGGGAGTTTCTAGATTTTGTTGGTTCAGGTGGGATGACTACCCAAAATCTGCATGAAACCATGGACTGGACTGGAGTCCTGGATGCAAGCTGAGCACCAGCATTCATCTCTCTGCTTCCTGACGGTGACAGTGAATGCAATGTGAGAAGCTGCCTCACATCCCCATTGTCACGACTGTTACCATGATGGACTGAAACCTCAAAATGTGAGCCAAAATAAGCCCTTCCTCCTTAAGTTGCTTTTGTCAGGTATTTCAGTTATAGCCACATTAAAAGTAATTAACATAGAAGGGCATCCATCATACAGTTTTAATGACCTCAAGATTCATTGGGGCTGAGATTGTTTTATTTCAACTTTGCTTATGTATTTTTGAATATTTGTAACTCATTGTACATGTTACTGGGTTATGTAAGGACATTTTTATAATAAACCGCTTTAAATCAACTCCCCATCTCTCCTCCCTTCCCCGTGCTCCCCCCTCCATTAGGCCCTTTGTTCCCCTAGACAGTTACTGTTTTCATCCCATATGTACATACACAACTTTATGTATTTGTATAAAAACCTTACAAGTACAAATGAAAGAAAACAAGTAATATATATATATGATATCGATATAATTCCATTACTATAGTATCTCCAGTTGTACCCATTTTCCTGAAAGATAAATAACTTCATTCTTCTTTACAGCTAAAAAGTATTCAATTGTTTTTCCGTTGTGCACATATGCTACATTCTTTTTAATGTGTCCTCTGTTGGATGGTTTCATGACAGCTATTAAGAAAATATTGCAGCTTCTTCCTCGGGAAACACCAAATGGCAGATGACGCTGGTGCAGCAGAAGAGCCAGAGGACCAGGGGCCCAGGTTGGGGGTGGGGTGCGTGGAGGCAAAGCTGAAGAAAAGAAATGGATCCCAGTCACCAAGCTTGGCCGCCTGATCAAGGACATGAAGATTAATTCCCTAAGGAATCTGCCTGGTCTCCCTGCCCGTTAAAGAATCTGAGATTAGTGACTTATTCCTGGGAGCATCCCTTAAGGATGAGGTTTCACAGATGATGTCAGTGTAGGAACAGACTCAGGCTGGCCAGCAGACCAGATTCAAGGCTTTGCCTCCATTGGGGACTACAACAGTCATGACGGTCTGGGTGTTAAATACTCCAAGGAGGTAGCCACTGCCATTCCAGGGGCCATCATCTTGGCCAAGCTTTCCATTGTCTGTGTGGAGAGACTATTGGGAACAGAAGATTGGCAAGCCCCCCACATCCCATGCAAAGTGACAGGCCTCTGTGCCTCTATACTGGTATACCCCATCCCTGCCCCCAGAAGCAGTGGCATTGTCTCTGCTCCTGGGCCAGGAAGCTGCTGCTGCTGCTGGGTTCTGATGACTGCTACACATCAGCTCTGGGCTGCACTGACACCCTGGGCAACTCATGAAAGGCTACCTTTGATGTCATCTCCATGACCTACAGCTACTTGATCCCTGACCTCTGGAAAGAGACAGTCCACAGCAAGTCTCCCTATCAGGAATTCACTGACCAACTTGTGAAAACCCACACCTCTGTGCACAGGAACCAGACTCCAGTTGTGGCTACTACATAGGGTTTATATATGAGAAAAGTTAAAGTGAATTAGTCTGTTAAAAAAAAAAAAAAGAAAATACTTCAATAAACACTAATGTGCAAATACTTCTGAGTGTGTGATGACTTAGAGTCCTGAGGCTAAAAACTTAGGAGCGGTACAGCTGGGCCATCTGACAGATCTTTTATTAGACTTTCAATGACCCTCCACATTGATTTCAATAGTAGCTTGACTACTTTGCATTTCCAATAACATTATATAAAAGCTCTTGGGGTACGGGAGCTGGAGAGGTGAATCAGTTGTTAAAAGTGCTTGTTGCTCTTCCAAAGGACCAGAGTTCAATTTCCAGCACCCACTTTGAGGGCTCACACCAGCCTGGAATCTCAGCTACCAGGGACTCAACGTCCTCTTCCAGCCTCCATGAGCACACATACACATGGCATATAGACATGTACACATACGTAAACATAAATAAATTTTTTAAAATTCTTTTTTTAAGAATTCATTTTTGTTGAAATCCTTATCAGAATTGGTTATCGTCTCATTTTATTGAATTTTATTCTAATTTCATACAATATATATTGATCATGTTTAGATCCCCTCCCCTAGCTGCACTCCCCTTAGTAGTACCCACACCCAATTTCATGTATTCATATATAGATATCACATATACATAATTTATATATTAAGGCCTATAGAGTCAGATTTGAGTCCTCAAATACCTAACAAGAGTCTCAACCTTAAAGGATACCGACTCTCTGCCTCCTAACAGGCATCTTTTTTCAATAGTTCCTCAGGTAGGTTTGGGCTTTACCCACTTCCCTACGTCCATAGGATTTTGTCTGACTTGAACTTTGGTAGGACTTGTATGTGCTGTTACCATTAGCTGAAATTCATATGAGTAACTGCCCAGCTATCTGGAAAAACTCTCTATCCTTGTGGTCACCTAGCACCTCTGTCTCTTACAATTTTTCAGCCCCCTCTTCTTTAATGATTCCTGAACCTTGGGAGGCAGAATTTTGATTACGTATCATATTAAGAGATAAGTACTCCGAAGCCTCTTATTCTGGGCAAGTTGGCCGGTTCTAAGTTTCTAAGTTAATCACTATCTATTGGGTAAGGAAATTTCTCTGGTGAAAGTTGAGAGATGCTTTAATCTCTAGATATAGCAAAAAGTCATTAAGAATCAGTTCAACACTATTTCTATTTAGCCGAATAATAGTATTAGGCTCTCCCCTATGACCTGTGATCTGTCAAACAGTGGGTTCCTAGGTCTGATAACAATATCACATATGGGCTCCGTCTTATGGAGCAGATCTTAAATTCAAATGGAAAGTGGTTGGTTATTCCCATAATATTCATGCTACTGTTGGATCAATGGGCATGTCTTACCAGGCCAGTTGTTGTTAAAGCTGGCAGGAGTCACAGGTGGGTAAAGCTGGTGATCAATCTTCTCTTCAGGTAGCATGCATAGTACCTTCAAGCACTATGAAAGCTAGCCAGTAGAGATGAAGCTTTGAAGTAATTACCAGCTTGATTTCAACTTATTTGTCCTACAGTTCATAACATATACCTAGCAATTGATCTACCATATGATCTAGTTATACCACTTTTTAGCACATACCCAAAAGATTCTATATCCTAGTACAGAGATACTTGTTCATCCATGTTCATTACTGCCCTTTTCATAATAATCAGGAAATAGAAACAACCTAGATGTGCATTAACTGATGAATAGATAATGAATACTTGATACATTTACACAGTGGAATGTTATGCAGTTGTTAAAAAGAAATTATGAAATTTGTGTGGGGACCTAAAGGCCCCACCTTGCATAGGTCTGAAAGGAAGTTACTGGGGTGCGGCCTGTCTTGCTGTGAAAGTCCGAAGAATATTTCCGCACTGCTGAGGAGTGCATGATCAGCACGTGACCATTCTTAAGATACCCCCTGGGGGGGGGGGTTTCCAGGTGCCTTTATAAGCTTTGTAATACCTGCAATAAATGAGTCCCTGCCTGACTAGACTCCCCATTACGTCTGAGTGTCCCCGGTATTGGAGGCAGTGTGGGCTGGCGAATGGCGTGCTTACTCATCCCCAATTATCACTGTGGCAGGGGTCGTTGGTTTGAACCCCCAGCAATTTGCAGGTAAATGGATGGAACTGCAAACAATCATCCTGAGTGAGGTGACCGAGACCCAGAAAGGCAAATGTCACGTGTTCTCTCTCATAGCCAAATGTTAGCTTTGAGTTCTTAGATATGCTTGTTTCAATTGGAAAATCCAGAGAGTTTAGGTAACTAATAAACAGCTAGTGGAGGGGTCTTCCTGGGAGGGGAGATGAGATGCACTGATTTGGGGGGGAGGGTGGCTGGAGAAATGGCTCAGTGGTTAAGAGTACTGCTCTTGCAGAGGACCCAAGTTCTAGTCTCAGCACCCACATGGTAACTACGAACCATCTGTAACTCTAGTTTCAAGGGATCCAATGCGCTCTTCTGGCCTCTGTGGGTGTTGCTCACACATGGCACACTTATAAATGTGCAGGCAAAACACTCATACAGATAAAATTTAAAAAATAAAAAAAAAATTATAATGGGAGAAAAGGAATAATAGGGTAGGAAGAGTTAAATGGGGAGAGGAATGGGAAGGCAGGGCAGAGGAGGGAGTAAGGAGAGGAATAACCAACATAAAGGCCTTTAGAAAAAGTCATAAGGAAACCTACTGTTACAGAAGCTTCTTAAAGTGTATACATATACATTATAAAAAGGTGGTTAAAGGAGTTCCCTTATAGCAGGGGAACATTGCCCTTCTATAGACTAGCAAAATAAAAGTCCAGTTCCAGGAATGCACTCCCTCTTCTGAAGCTGTTCATCAGGGTTCCCATAGACCCTGAAACAGTACTGGCTATTGCTCCTGCTCTGGGTTACCCACCAGAACTTGGCAGTAAGACCCCATTGATGGGCTAAGGATCTTATTTCTTCCAACTTTCAAGGCGTTAGAAGAATGGAAGTAAATATCATCTACACGTAAAGGAGAAAGATTTTATTTAAAATAAAGTTCAGTCCTTTCCAACTTGTACTTATCTTAGTCCCTACAACACCTCCCACATTTACATACACAATTACCTACACACATATTTTCACTTTGACTTAGATCAAGAGGCCTTTTAAAACAGATCACTAGGTTTCACTCCCATACTTTCTAACTCAGTAACTATGGAGAAAGAACTATAACCACTTTCTGATTCAGTAACTCTGTTGAGGGAACTGCAACCATTTGCATCTAACAAGTTCTCAGTGATGCAACACTCCTTTCCCAGAGACCACACTGGAAATCACTGTCTTGAGTATTCACTAGTTCCCAACAAGCAAGGGCAATTGTTAATATTGCGTGAACACACCTTGTGTCTTTCAACTGCAGGTCCGCCCCTTTCCACACCCTATTTCAAGAACAAAAAGCCCTCAACACCATGGACTCATTCAGTCTCCTTCCTAAGTCATGCCCTTCAGCTCATCTGCATTTCATGGTCAGACATTTCCCTAATGTGCTGACTTCTGGTGCTTAGCACTGAGAAAGGTCCCCAGGACCGAATCTCTCTCTCTCTCTCTCTCTCCCCCTCCTTTGTGTATGTGTATGGTGTATATGTATGTATGTGTAAATGTCCACACTTATACATGTGCACATGTCAGAGTGTAGGTATAGAGGACAACTTTCTGAACTTGCTGAGGTGAGGTCTCTTCCAACACGTCATTCCAGGAATCACACTCTGGTCACCAGCTGGTCATCAGGCTGGGTGGCAAATGCCTTCAAGCTGAGCAATCTCACCGGCTCTCACTTTTTGCATTTCTTGTGAACAAATGCATTATTTGTCCCAATCAAGGAACCAGTGACTTTTATGTTGGGGTATCTGTGTATACTCACATACAAAATGATGTATAATCTTCTCATAGCATACATGAAAAGGCAAAGATCAGCATGGGGAAAGACTGAAAATCATAAATCCACAAATACAGAGGGGAGAAAACAAAGTGGGTGGTGGAAGTTATAGTCAGCCTGGTTTGGGCCAGAGCGCCTCAGTGTTTTCTCTTTGATGGTCCTCGGGCTTCATAGCAGGTTGCTTAATTAGAACACCGCTCTAGTTTGTTTTCAATTGCTGTGACAAAATACTGACTTGGAGAGGAAAGGGTTAATTCAACTTACATCTCCTGGGTCACAGTTCAAGGTAGGAACTCCCTCCCGGCAGGAGCTGAAACAGGAAACACAAGCTAAGGAGGAACACCACTCACGGGCTTGCTCCCCTGGCCCCTGCTCAACCTGCTTTATACAACATAGGCCCACCTGCCCAGGGGTGGCACCACCCACAGAGGGCTGGGCCCTTCCACATCACTCAGTAATCAAGAAGATGCCCCACAGACATGGCCACAGGCCAGTCCAATGGAGGCAATTTACCAATTGAAGCTCCCTCACCTCACCTCGAGTGTGTCAAGTTGACAGCAAAAGCTATCAAGTATAAACATGTTTCCCTGTGAGGTGCATTTCCCTTATTTGGAACACAGTCGTATGTCAGTCTCCCAGACCTTTCCTCTGCTTCCAGAAGCCTTATTGAAGACCTTATCAAGTAATTCTAAATAATGCATTGGATTGTCATCTAATGCCTTCCAGATGTTTCCATTGAGACTCAGTAATCACAGTTAAATGTTAGAAAAGTACAGAAAGTTTTGTCATAAAAGACAGAGAGGTCTCAAATTCCAAATTAAGAATTTTATATTGGTGAGAAAAATTAGAGAGTTTGAGATAAAAACAGCTGTTTTCTTCTAAAGAATATAACAGCCAAGTTTGCAGGGCATTAGAACATGCAAAATAGATCACAAAACAAATAATGAATCATAAAAAATTAGGAAATAATGGGAACTGATGTGGTCCACACGTAGATCTGCAGTCCTGGTTTTCATAATTGTAAAGGGTCACATTGGTATAATGGCTAAAAATTTCTGCCAGAAGAAACAGTTATGGCTGGATACCAACACTTGCTCATGAAGAACTAGCTATGCTGGACTAAGCTATATTTTTTCTCTAAGAGGTCAATACATCAAGAAAACTAGAAGTTAATGGCTGCTGACAGGGGTCGGGGGAATCATTTTTATTTGATGGTGGAAACACTGATTACATTGCTCATGCTCCAGAAAATAACCCCACACTGGTGCTCATGTAAACAATCCTAATTTTAGAAAGTCATTTAAAAGTATAGACCTGGGGAGAAGACTAAGCAATTAAGAACACTTGCTGCTCTTATAGAAGATAGGAGTCAGTTCCCAGCACCCACATGGGGCAGCTCACAACCACCTGTAACTCCAGCTCCAGGTTATTTGATGCTTGCTTCTGGTCTCCATGGATACCCATATACATGCATTCACATGTGCATGCAAACACACAGACACAAAAAAGAACTAAAACTAAAATCTCTAAACAAAATCTAAATTAAAAAATTATAAGACACGAAAGTAAGATAAAAACTTGCTGAGCAGGAGGAAAGGATCAAAGGGAGAGGCAGGGAGATGAGAGCATAGTAGAAGATAAATATGGTTTAAAGACATTGCATTCACATATAAAATTGTGAAACAATAAATTAAAATGTTAAAAATAAGTCAAGAAAATGCCATACATCTAACATAGACAGTTTCTGGGTAGGCTAGTGTTTCTCTCTTGCTACCAGGCCTAAGTTAATACTGAGTTTTCCTGCCAAACTCTAATACGGTCTTTGGTAATTAACATTAGTATTGCAAAAAAGCTGAACAGAGATAATTTGCTCCTTAAATATGTGCTATATTAACTCACTGTCACTTGGCAATTTACATAATTACTTTATAATTACTTATAATTCACTATAAGCACATATTTACAGAATGAATTTGTTGGTATTATCACATGTTTTGTTGCATCAGGTCTTAAGTGCATTGGTGTTCTACCTAAAACTACATTTTTATGTGCATAAAATATTCCAACAAGCTGGGGTATAAAAATAAGCATACTTCCTAAAGTTATTACAAAATTAAGACTGTAAAATATGAGCTTAGTTATAAAGGCCCATATTAAACCTGATTGTTGGTGATATTTCTTTCCCATTCTGAGGTTCTCCCTGCCCTGCTTATCCCCTCTTCTTTTGTTTCTCAGCAGACACTAGCCCCAGTCCCTCAACCTTGCTCATGATTTCTCTAGTGTCTTCCATTTTCAGGAAACTAAATCAAGCCACAGTGAAAATATACAAGGAACTGTGAGAATAAAGGAGAAGAAGGTGCTCAAGAGAGGTGGGACCGTAGCAGACAGAAATTATCAAGGGAGAAGTGGGGAAAATGGGGACACTATAAATGGAGAGGGTAGGGATGGAGGATGAAACAGGGAGAGAAAGAGGAGAGATAAATAATGCCTAGCTAGTATCAAAAAAAAGGGAATCATATTAGTCCCAAAACCTACTGAAAAATTACACCTGCAATATCTCCACATGAGTCCACAAGTATAGCTGAAGGCTATATAACAGGAAACAGTTTCAAACAAGAGAAATCTTCCTTTGACTTGTTGGCAGGGTGGTCCAAGAGACTCCTAAAATTACACAGGCTATTGCCACAGTCCTTGACTGCCTCCCTCAACTTGATTGTAAGACCCTTTTGCTGAAGACAGGATATACTTTGGACATAGGATGTGCAGCGACGGAGCTGGGACTGACCTGGAGGCCACATCCCCTGAAGGCTAGCTCTCACAGCTTTGGAGAGCACTCCAGAACTTACTAAGGGAAGAACATCAATCGATGGTCCAACCCCAGCTTCAAGGCCTCTAAACCACATTAGTGACCAGCACAGCAAATGACATTGATGCAGTAGTGGCACTTTTATCTTGGGGATAATCAACAGCTACCTAATTGGACTTAAAACCCACTCAGTGGGAGGAAACTCATGTATGGTACGGAAAACTTTGCCAAATACACATAGCTGGAGGTCATAGATCTTAGAGAAAACTCCAAGGTTGCCACATCCCTAGACAAATGTAATGTGATCATTAAATCTATAGACAAGTATCCCAGTTACCACCCATCAAAGAAACTTCGTTTTCAAGAGACAGAGAAAGTTACAGAGTTCCACAACTGGTCATACACAGAGATTGTCTATGTCACAGAACATAGAACAAGGGATGAAGAGAACACTAATGCATTTTTAATTCTCATTAATGAAGTTCCCTCATGCAACAGAGGGCCAGGAATGCAAAGGGTTACAAATGACCAAAATGCAGAGAATAAGAGTCTATAGAGTGTGGGTCCCTGGACAGGACTCCCATATTAAAATCCATCCACCCAGGGCTCAGGGACCATTGCAGAGGGGTGGAAAGATTATAAGAACCAGGGAGGAGGTGCATGACCATAGGGAAATAGTCCTACAGCCTCCTGGGATTCTTCTCATATAAACCTACAGCAATGGTGTCAGCATGCACAAGACCCATGCAAACTTAAGCAGACAAAACCCCAGCACAGAACTGTGGAAATGAACACCAGGTCCCAATCTTAGTCAAAGAATTATTGGCTGGGTGAGGAAGAGCTGATCTTCTTTAAAAGGAGGGACTCTAGATAGGCTGACAAGATCCTAGTAGATGAACTTTCATTGAGGCACATCTGGGACACTAACTTTACATCATAGGCTTTAACACAAATGACAGAATATATGAACTCCAGTGTGGGGGCTTCTATGGGAGGTGCTAAAGGGGAAGGGAGTATAAAGATGATTTTCTGTATGAAATACACAAAAATTCAGTAAATTTTTTTAATTCACAAATTGATTAATAGTATTCAATCATCTGGAGTCTTGCTAGATTGTCTTAATACAGTTTTTGCCCTCATACACCTTGAAGTCTACTTCAAAATTGTTGTATTTCACATTTTTTTCAAATTTTAGCACCTTTAATAGCTGCATGCATCTTGAAATAAGCATTTTATTTCCATGAGTTACTGTAGAGATATCCAATAAGTTAAGCCAGCATGTAGAAGAGATTCACTTGTTTTGGGGGCCAGGGTGTTCAAGAAGATGGTGGAGTCCAAAATGTGGGAAAGAAGGGGCAGTAAAGGGTCAGGTGCCTAAGCCTTATTCCCAATGGACTGGAAAAGGGAGATGGTCTCAGTGTCCTTAACAAAGTATAGTAGACCCCAAGACAGGATTTTGGCATAGATGACACTTTGTATGACTTCTGATATTCCATCACAAAAAATCAACACAGGCAGCAGTGCTATTGCTAAAATTCCTTCCCTGGGGGAGATGTAAACAACATCCACCCACTTCTCCCAGTGTACCAACAAACCAAGATACGATTCCACCAACATTCACCCTGGGGAACCAACAAGTTTATTGGGCTTACTTACTGAGCAATGGGTGAGGTGTTACTAAGAGGAGTCTGGGTACTTCCCCATAAGACTGCACCAGACAGTCTTCACACAGCAAGGATGATGGTTTCCCCATAACTGCATAAATGGAGCCCCTACCTTAGTCTCCCAGCCTGTGTACTCAAGCTCTTCCATATACTCTAGGCAGTCTAGCAAGTTGGCGAGCTCTGGCTTCCTAAGAGATTCTGTCTCAAAACAAACAAGATAGAGAGAGATAGAAGAAGGCACCCAACATCAGGCCTCCATACACATGTGCACATACAACCCTCATGCCCAAGTGCACAAAACTATACACCACACACACACACATACCAAAAACTAAAATGTATTCCAACATCTTTGTTTTATAGCATGGGAAAGGGAGGGCCAAAAAAGGGGTATTGGAAAAACAGCTTAGTGTCCTCTGCTGTGGCCCATCATTAAAGGCCAGAGAGAAGGACAGAGAGCACTCAAGTGTTCCTCTCTCCTAACTCATCATACATTTCACAGTAAGACCCAGAAGCAGCAGAGCCCAACTTTAACAAGATTATCCCAACCAAACTTGTCATTTATTCTCAAAGTTTCAGAGAGCTAGGACCCAAGAGCAATATTCCCATCAGAGCTCTTTTATTCTCCTACTGTGGAATTATTTGTACCATAAACAGTGTCAATGCCTGGTAAAACGTGTTTCCAATGATATATCTTTAGAACATCTTCTAAGTGTGAATCAAGCTGTCCAACCCCACAGGGAAAGAGCCAGAAGCGAAATTATGACTTTTTAAATACCTCTTATCTTCCCCTCACTCCTTCCCATAAGACTGCCTCAGTTTCCCCCAATACTATAGCATTTATGCCAGGAGTAGCTCTCTATATTACACTTAAGGCAAGAACTGAACTTGTTGCCTCACCAATTATTTTGGGGTATTAAGCATTAAGCAGCCAGAGCTGAGGAAGTAGATCTTTTAGCTTCAGAAGGAAAAATGAATTGAGCATTTTCTTAACCTTTAAAACATGTCAAGATCGTAAATCAAAATACACCAAATTGCCTTTGGGAGAAAAGAGCACTTCTTTAGCACAAATGCCTTGGTAACTGTGTAGGCAAGAGGTCATTTTCTTCAGAAATGTTCAGAACGGGTATAGTCCCTTTACTGTGTTGTAAAAAAAAGATCCTCCCATTCATACAGAGTACCTGACAAAGCAAAGTGTGGAAAAAGCAAAATGAAAATGGAACCAGGAAAAGGTTATTTGAGAAATTCTCCAAAGTTGTTGAATGCTTTAAAAAAAAAAAAAATAGAAGTAATCATGTAGGGTTTGGAAACTTAGACATTACCTTGTATTTAGAAAGTAGTTAGATTTCATATTTCCAGCTCCTAAATTTCTGGGCAACTGATCACACTACCTCAGAAGACAAACCATGTACAAAGCCCTGAAAATCCCCCTTATTTAGCCTGAATAATTCACAGTCCTACAATGAGCTCTTTTGCATCATGGAAGGTGTGCTGGTTAGTTTTTGTCAACTTGATTAGAGTCACCTGAGAAGAGGGGACTACAATTGGAGAATTTCCTAGGTAAAATTGGCTTGCAGGCATGTTTGTGAGGTATCATTTTGATTTTTTTAATTGATGTAGGAGGGCAGTCCACTGTACACTGTGTCATCCCTGGACAGGTGAGCCTGGGTTGTATGAAAAAGGAGGCTACTTGTGCACCAGAGAGCAAGCCAGCAAGCAGCGTTCGTCCATGGCTTCTGCTTCAGGTTCCTGACCTGACTTCCCTCAATGAGGTACTGTGACCTGGAAGTGCAAGTTGAAACAAACCCTTTCCTCCTCTAAGTTGCTTTTGGTCGGAGTGTTTTATCACAACAGAAAAGCAAACTAGAACAGAAGATCACAGTTAAAAACAGAGCTAACCTACAATTGGTTTTGTTTTTTTTTTTTCCTTTGACTCATAGATGGTCTCAGATAAAATGCAGATAACTCTCTACTGATCTAACAGCCTCAATTTGCACATAAGGAAATTAAAAGGTACAACCAACGATTTCCGCTAGGAAATGTCCTTGGTTGAGGACTTCAAATTAGACTTCACCTTCCTCAAGTTCTGTGATCGTTGCTTTTGTCATCACCATTCGCACGCATGTCTTTCTGAATTGCACTTGAATAGCAGGGCAATACTCTTTCTTCTCATTTCATTTCTTCCGCTCTTTTTTTTTTTTGAAATGCAATATAATTTCCTTTATTTCTTTTTTCGCATTCAGAAAGTGGTTCAGGATGATTCAGTTCTCTTGACACCTAGGTGTTCTTGAAACAATTTTGCTACAATTTTATTTTAAGACATAAAGAAGCAAACAAAAAGAAAATTGCCTTTAAGGGGGAGAAATATTTAAACTAAAGGAACAGAGTAGAAATGATTGAAGATAAACCTTATATATGTGACTGTATTGTTCCTACAATAAAGCAGTCTGAGAAGCAAATGGCAATTCCTCCAGAACAGGTTTTATTATAAAGTCACAATCTCATCCCAAACAACTTGCAGAGTCAACTGTGCAACAAAAGACCTTCTGCTATAATAAAGGACAGTGGCCATTGGATATAATGAAACTGCTGTTACCTCAGAACACAGAAGGCAGTACACCAGGCTCATTAGCAAATGTAGAAATGAGCAGTTAAAGTATTTCTGTAAAAGAGACAATCCAAACACACGATTAACTGATTCAATCATATTGCCGAGCCAGACAGTAAAATAGGGTGTGACCCTAAGTATTTCTTTTAGCAGGTGATGATGTTGTAAGATAACATGACTTTATCATGGAATGATATTCTTATGGCTTGGTACCCTTATACAATATTTTCTAGCTAATTTATTCAGAATTTTATGGGAATCCTGGTCTTAGGTAAGAGAAAAAAGAGTCATTTCTAGTGGTGTTCTACTCCAAGAGTTATCTTTACTTCAAACTGTCTTTAGCAGAAAACTAGAACCTTTTTTTAAAAAATTGTTTATTTTTTAGAAGAAGCATTTTATTACATCTTTAACATACTCAGTAACAGTTTCCAGAGCAAAGATACATCTCTTTCAAAAGTGGCTATAAAATTTTAGGTTCACTGTTTTATTGATACAATTATACAATAAACTCAGTATAAACCCTGTAAGACACAAAAATGAATGTGTTTTTAACCATACACAGGTGCCAAGGATCTGAGTGCAACCGATTATGACTAGTGATAATTAGATACATACAGATTAGAGAAGCATGTGCCAACATCACAGTGTTATTAGCAAAAACCATGAGTCTTTCTGTAAGAAACAGTATATTTTAAAATGAAATGGAAATCTAGAAACTTTAAGATTAAATTTAGGCTTAAGAAAGCCTGAAACCCAAGAGAGTAAAAAACAACAACAACAAAAAAACCCAAAAAGTAATATTAGCAAATCTTCCCTCTTTCCTTTTGAAAATCTAGAGCAAGAGCTATTAGAAGCTAAGAGCTAGGCAGGGGTTGGGGAGATGGCTCAGAGGCTGAAGCTTTGGTTGTGAGGACCAGGGTTCAGATGCCCAGAGGTCACATGTGTTAGTTACTTTTCTGTTGCTGTGATAAGACACCATGACTAAGACAACTTATAAAAGGAAGAGTTTATTTGAGCTTACAATTCAAGAGGGATTAGAGTCTATAATGGTGGGGTAGGCCTGGTGGCAGGAGCAGAAAGCCAAGGGAACACATCTTCAGGAAGCAGAGAGTGACTGGAAATCTGGCAAGGGTTAAGAACTCCCAAAGCCAGCACCCCCAGTGACGTGCTTCCTCCAGCATGGCCACACTTCCTAAAGGCTCCTAAAAGAGCACCACCAACTGAGGACAAAATGTCCCATTACTTGGAGCCTATGGGGGTCATTCTCATTCGAACCACCACACTACATAAATGCATGGTGGGTGTGGCATCCTTAGAAGATGGAGGCAAGGGATCCCCAGAGCAAGCTGGCTAATAGAACTAGCCATATCAGTGAGCTCTGGGTTTGATTAAGAGAAACTATATACCTTAATGAATAAGGTAGAAGAGTGATTGCAGATGACTCCTGACATCAGCCTCAAGCCTCTACATGCATATACATGTGCATATATGCACCTGCACACATGTAAACATGCCTATACACATGACAAATGGAAGCTGAAAAATAAATGAGTTGTGCAATTATTTCCATCTTGTCATTTGGCTATGCATATACATCCTAAATATGGTTTGATGGACTGTGCAAGCATCTTGTATATGTTTGTACATGTCCCTGTGTGTTCAGATGCATGTGCACATTTTTATACACATGTATGTGGAAGCCAGAGATCAATGTCAGGTATCTTCTTCATTAATTGACCTTATTTTTTTATGTTTTATTTATTACTTTTTTTCATGTGTATGAATGTTTTGTCTGTACATCTATAAGTGCACCCATGTCATGCAATGCCCAAGTAGGTCAGAAGAGGGTATCAGAAACCCTAGAACTGGAGTTACAGAAGGTTGTTAGCTGCCATGTGGGTGCTGGGATTCAAACCCTGATGTCTGCAAGAGTAGCCAGTGCTCTTAAACTGAGCCATCTCTCCAGCCCCATTGACCTTATTTTATGAAACAGAATCTCTCCCTGAAGCGGGTGCTCATCAATTTAGCTAGAATGACAGTTATCAAGCCCAAGAGAGCCACCTGGCTTCCTGGGCACTACCATGCCCAGCTTTTTATCTGGGTTCTGAGTTCAGACTCAGGTCTTCATGCTTGTGTGGCAAGCACTTTACATACTGAGCTATCTTCCCAGCCTGTGTGAAAGTATCTTAATATTCTGATATTCATGAGTGTTCTAACAACAGTCATTTGAAAATTGTGACCACTCTGAAGTGTTCAAGCATACTCTTATGTACAAAAGGGGTTTCAATGGCAAAAGCATCACTGTGACTGGGAACCTATAGCCTTAGTTCTGTTGTGAGCTTTCCTGCAGTTACTCTGTGGTAGGAGTAATATGTGTTTATTGTAGTATGTGCAGTAACACACAGTCCCCAAGTACTGACAGCTTAGAGCAGTTCAGGTCTACATTTTGCTTATGCTATATGTTAGATAAGGTCTGGCTATATCCCTACATCTTCATTCCAAGATTGGGGTAAGGAAGAGTCTCCACCTGGAATATAATGCTCTTGTGACAACAGGGAAAAATAAATGACAACACATCCGTGTGCTAATTCTCTTTTTCCTTTTTATTTGATTTTATTTAGTTAGATTTAGAGACAGGATATTACTATGTGGAACTCACTATGTAGTCTAGACTGGCCTTGAGCTCACAGAGACCTACCTACCTGCTTTGCCTCCCAAGTGCTGGTACTAAAGGTATGTGCCACCATGTTCAGTCCAATTCTCAAAACAGGAAGTGTGGGTGACCAGAGCAACTTGAAAAGAACAGAATTATTATTTCTCACTGAGAAATAAATAATTAAGAAAAAATACCTTCTATTACAGAGAACTCTTTGATTTATGCCCATCCATTTCCTTCTCTTACAGCCCCCTAATGAATTCGTTCTCCGTGGGAAAAAAAAAAATCGTGAGACTCTTGTGTACTACAGCATGAAGCTCAAATACTAAGACTTCTTGAAAGTACCTATAGTTCATTTTAAGTATGATTCCTTTCATTTTGGAAACCTATGAACTAAAAAGACCAGTGACATCATGGTCCTTAGACATCCAACAAGCGATGCTAGGAATGTGGTAAAATCCTTGCTATAAGCAATCTCATACAGGGGAGGAACTGGCAACATCAACAACCATAAATCCAAAGCAATTCTGAAATCATGTTGGACCCACGTTCTTGAGGCTGGGAAATGATGCTTGAAGAGTCACAGATCCAGGCATTGGACATATCCTCTCTGATGTCCTTTATTTTTTTCCTTTGTCCTTGATTCTACATGAGCAGAATATTGACGCCCTCTTAAAATGCAAGTGACTTCCTCAGTAAGCCCTCGGGTTATCATTGCAATCAACATACATGGACTTTTAAAATCTTAACTAAAAGTCGTATGTGTGTTTGTGTTTGTGTCTGTGTGTATCTGTGTTTTTGTGTGTTTCATATGTGTGTTTCTCTGTGTATGTTTATGTGAACCAGATAACGCTCAAAATAAATTTCCTTTAGATTCTCTTGATTCCGTTGAACTACAAGTTCAGAAAGTCACAGTCATGATCATTTTCTGTTTTAAACTTTCCTCTCTAATCTTACTTTCAGACATTTGAGTGTTTCCTAGTTGAGGATGCCTTTTGTCTGTTTTCCACAACCTTTTTCCTTCAAGTGAAAGCATTCACATCAGCAAAGAGATTGACAGCTTCACCATCGATTTGCTCTCTGTCACTCATATGGTAATTGGTCCTTCCTGCTCTAATTTTTTTCTTGCAATCTTTGGCTAGTTGGGAAACGCATCCATTAAAACATGATGATGAACCACATGAAACTGCCAATAGTTGGCCATTTCTGGCCAATATTTAATTGTATCTAGTTCAATCCAATACTGAAATTATTTTTCTTGACTAGAAAATTTGCTTGTTTTCTTGGAGACAGGGTCTCACATAGCCCAGGCTGGCTAGTCATGAACTCACTATGTAGCTGAGAATGACCTTGAACTTCTGATTCTCCCCCCAAATGAGTGCTGGGATTACAGGCACATGCCCTCACACCTGGTTTCTGCAGTGCTGAGGATGGAGGCCAGGCCTTCATTTATGCTAGGCAAGAATGCTCCATCCCCAGCCTAATGCTTCCTATGAGTCTTGGAACTTGCCCCCCGCCAACTCATATTAAATCGAACACATTAGAAATTTTATAGGGTGATGCTGAAAATTTACATGATCATATGTGTGGTACTTACACATACGACTAAGTGGATTGAATTATGTTACACTGTTGATAATCAGCTCTTAAACTGTGAGCACAGAAACACAGGGTTACACATACCTTGTGAGTTCCTGATTGGATTTCTTAGGAAAAATCAGCATAAAATTGAAATTTTGGGTTGGTTTGGTTGTGTTGAATTTTTTTACATTTGTTTGAACTGCTGCTATGTTGCTAAACCAGCTTTGTTTAAATCATTCATCCCCTTAGAATTCACTCACTCATGGCAAATCAGGCAACATCAAATACCTAGCCCTATTTTAACTGCAAAATTAATCCCATGCTGGAACATTATCTATCTATCTATCTATCTATCTATCTATCTATCTATCTATCTACCTATCATCTATCTCTCTATCATCTGTCTATCATCTATCATCTATCTATCTTTCTATCTATCATCTATCTATAGTTGTCTTTTGAAATTATTTCATTGAACCTTTTGTACATTTCATACACCAATCCTTAATCAAATTTAGACCCCCATCCATGCTCCCACCCCCCCACATACACTGGACCTCATGCATTCTGCCATATATGTTAAGTCCTATCCAGTCAAGCATTTGTACACAGATGTCCTTCAGTGCAAGTTTATCTACTGCAGTCTAGTCAGCCTGTCTATAGCTCTTAAGGAAGGTCTACTCTCCTTCATCCAAGAGTAACCAGTCTCCAATAGTTCCCAGGCTAGGGCCAGACAGCCTCCCATTTCCCTAACTCCACTCTGGGCTCTTGTCTGATTGGGTTGGCCTGGGTCTTGTGCTCCAGACCACCATTGCTGCAAGTTCACAGAAGCCAGCTTCCAGTGGCCTCAAAGCCTCTGCATCCCTATGTTCATGGACCAGCCCTGGCTCTTGCAATTTTTCTGCATCCTCTTCTACAATGGTCCCTGAGCCATGGGTGGGTGAGGTTTGATATAGGAGTGCTATCCAGGGACATGGACTCTGCAGTCTCTTATTATCTAAAACTTATCCAGTTGTGGCCTTCTGTGCTCATTAAAGTCTGTTGTATAAGGATATTTCTCAGAATATCTGAGAAATAAGTGTATGCCAGCCCATGGTCATGGTCCATATAGCAAATTGATAAACCAAGTAATCACTACCAATTATTGAAATTAAAAAAAAATTCTGATCATGTTAATGATGCCGGTTTCATTGTAACATCATTCCAAATGTTATCCCATTTTCTTCAGTGGTATAGCCTCTGATGAATTGCCCATTTTTTCAGTAATTGTGCTCATGAAAGCAACCCTAATTAAACTCTGTGGATAGCAGGAAAAAAGACAGTAGGGAGAAGCAGGGTTTCTTCCCAATAAATGATTCAGCCTGAAAAAGGAGGATGGGGGAAGAGACAGGGTTACAGGGTGAAAATGACTAAAATTCAGTAGATGCATGTATTGAATTGTCAAATATTGTTTTTTGCAAAAGAAAACAATAATGGGCTAGAGATATGGCTCAGTTAGTAAAGTGATTGTTTTACAAGCAAAAGGACCTAGGTACAAGCCCCCAAACCCATGCAAAACAAAACCAGGCACATTGTTACTCTCTGTAATCCTAATGATGGGGAGATAGAGACAGGAGGATCCCTGGGGCTCATTGGCCAGTCAGCCTAGCCTGCTTAGTGAGTCCCAGGTCAGTGAGAAATTGTCTTAAAACATAAGGCAGATGTTGCCTGAAGAACAACAGTTGACATTGTCCTCTGGCTTCCACAGGCGTGTACACACTCATGAATGCACACACACACACACACACACACACACACACACAAAGAAAGCAGTGGTTATTCTGAAAGTTTCTGTAGGCCACAATATTGAGTTGATATTTTAATTTGTACTAAAATATAAAATAACATATTTTAATATATTTTATAATTACTAAGAAAATTAACTATAA
>NW_008339765.1:2020109-2022817 GCF_000622305.1 Nannospalax galili
ATATTTCCTTTAGAATACATTTCTTTAAATTAAAAAGATAAGTCAAATGGAAAGATTTTTAGGAAAAGAATAATTTGGATGGCACAGAAAGTACTAAATTTTGAGAAACTTTACTTAGACTATATCTCGGACCCAGTGGTGTACAGAAGGGCAGCTTACTTCCCAGGAGATAGTTTGAACTTTATGCAAACATTTTACTTGTAATAGTATAAGCATTTAGTACTCCGAAAACAGGGTAATGGAAATCCCACAGTGTATATACTATTTCTACCCTAACAGAATATTCCAGAGCTGGAGAGATGACTCAGCAGTTAAGAACTCACACTGTTCTTGCAGAGGACTAAGTTCGCTTTCCAGCACCCACTTCAGGCAGCACACAACTGCCTGTAACTCCAGCTCCAGGGGATCCAACGCCCTCTTCTGGCCTCTGTGGACACTATACTCACATACATACCCATACCCAGATACACACACACACACAGACATAACTTTTAAATAGAATAGCCCACTAGTCAGAGAGGTGAATCTTTTCATTCATTTTATTTGTAAACATTTTAAAGAAAAATTCATACATTTTAACTGAATAGCCAAACACGTCTTTCCAAAGGTATTACCATAGAATTATGTAGGACATGCCTATGATCCCAGAAGCACTCGTTGTCCCTCTGTATCCCCTGCCCCTGAGTCAATCACACCTCTCAGTTATGTTGCTACAGGTTAGTTCTGCTTCTTCTAAACTTTTAAAATGATATATAGTCTTTGTGTGTGTGTGTGTGTGTGTGTGTGTGTGTGTGTGTGTATGTGTGTGTGGTCTCTCTGGCATCATCTACCTCTAGTCTGTAACAGACAGAGTCTGTCACTTGCCTGGAGCTCGTAAAGTAACTTAGGCTGAGTGGCCAGAAAGACCCGGGCACTCACCTGTCTTCGAGGTTGAAATTATAAGAACATGCCATGATACCTGTTTTTTTATTCAGCATAAGTTCTGGGGCTTACACTCTGGTCTGCCTGTTTGTGAGATAGCACTTTACTGAATTATCTCTCCAGCTCCTGTTATAGTCTTTCAAAATCATTTTTGTTTACATTCTATCTTTAAGATTCAGCAATACCACTGTGTATGATAATAGTATATCCATTTTCATTGCTAAAGCGAACTCATTTCTATAAATACACAAATCACCATTTGAATGATGATGGACATGATGACTTATTTAAATGTGCTGCTATAAAAATTTCTGTATATATCTTTTGTGGTATATAGATGTTGCTTTTATATTTGAGTATATCTTCCTAGATCGAGTAAAGGTATTAGGTTATATAGTAGGAATATGTTCAATTTTAGCAAACTTTGTAATGCAGATTCCTAAAATGACCTCACCAATTTTCATTCTGATCAGCAGAATATAAACACTCCTTCACCCTGTTTCTCATTTGGCAATGTAAGGTTTCTTTTCTGTTTGTTTTATTTCAGTCCTTATTTTTTTATTTATTTTTATTTTTGTATTTGAGTGTTTTACCTCATTGTAAGTGTACTATATACGTGAAGTGCTCATGAAGGCCACAAGAAAGTGTCAAATTCCTTGGAGCTGGAGTTACAGATGTTTATTAGCTGCCATGTGGGTGCTGGGAACTGAATCCAGGTTCTCTGAAAGAGTATCCAGTACCCTTAACCACTGAACCATCTCACCAGCCATTATTTTAGCCATTCTTATGAGCGGACATCTTTAATTTTCAATTTGTGCGACTTGATGCTATTTGCTCATAAACAGAAGTATTTTCAGAGGTTTAATAGTCACTGGCTTTTTTGCATGATGGCTGTAGCATGCATGTGTGTGTATGTGTGTTTTCATGTGTGTGTGTACATATGTGTCTAAGCATATGTGTATATGTGTGCACATGCATGTGAATGCCCGAGGTTGAAACTGGATATCTTTCTCAATCACTCTCCACTTTATTGAGACAGGGTCTCTCACTAAAAACAGAGCTGGAGAAGTCTACCTTATGTAGCTAGTTAGTTTGCCCCAGGGATCCCTGTCCCTTTATAAAATGTTACTTAAAATAGTATGTGGATTTGATAGAGAACCCAGCTTCACCCTATACAACTCACTCTTTGAGTCCCAGTCTTAGAATGATAAAGAGACGGGCAGAAGAATGTATGAATTTCTAAGAGACTCTTATGACCCAGTGTTTACTGATACCTTGGGAGAGTACTTTCTGTCCTTAGCTGTCCTCTGCCATACTTTTTACGGTTCTTAGCAAGCCACCCAAAAGGTGAATGTCACCATACTTTGAGGCAATCCCTGTACATTTAGGAATAAGTGCCACCATGTCCTACTCGGTGACCTGATTAGAAATGTATTTTCCACACCCTCATATATCCTGCAGAAATGGCACTATTTAGAAATTACATTTTTTAAATATAGATACATGCTCTTCCATGCCAGTACTGGAGCTGTGAGGTGAGACATGGAGGAGGCTTAAGGCCTTTGTACCAGCCACGTGAGAAAGAAAAAAAGAAAGAAAGAAAGAAAGAAAGAAAGAAAGAAAGAAAGAAAGAAAGAAAAGAGAGAGAGAGAGAGGAAGGAAGGAAGGAAGGAAGAAAGAAAGGAAGGAAGGGAAAGAAAAGAAAGAAGAAGGAAGGAAGGAGGGAGGAAAGAAGGAGGAAGGAAGGAAGGAAGGAGGGAGGGAGGGAGGGAGGGAGGAAGGAAGGA
>NW_008339765.1:2023962-2034252 GCF_000622305.1 Nannospalax galili
GGCTGCATGTTATCACTAGCTAGGGAACTTTAAAAGACCAGCCATGCCTGGGCCTTACCCTCAGAAACTTTAATTTAATTAGCCTGGGTCAAGACCCAGGCATCAATAGTTTTAAGTGCTCTCCAGGCTATTCTGAAGTGTAGTCAAGGTTAAGACCATTGCCTTAGCTCATGTCTAAGTTCACTCTAATAAAGGGCCAGATCTCATGATTGTCAGAAGTGATAGCAGGTGGCAGAGATCAACGTGACAGGAAGCAGAATCTGATGCAAGTGGTGAAAGGAGGACCCAGAAAGGGACACGACTCAGACTCACAAATGACAATGGGTAATAACACATTTCCACTTGCCTGACCTTGAGCTATGGCACAAAAACATGACATCAGTAACCTCTCATTGGCTTTATGAACAATAGGTAGATAGGTGAAGGGATAAGAACATGAATATGTGTAGGAAAATAGATGAAGGATGACTAGGAAAATAACTGATGGTTATCTTTAGATCATAGAGTGACACATGTACTTATTTTTATTATATAGGTTTTATTTCTATTTTACTATGTGAAAGTATTATTACAATGATTTAAACCATCACTCAAGGGCTAGGGATGTAGTTCAGTTGGTAGAGTGCTACCTAATTTTCATGAAGCTCTATGCCTAGAGCTAGGCCTAAAACTTCATAAACTGGGCATCCACTTCTGTAATCCCAGAATTTAGGTGGTAGAGACCAAAGGATCAGAAGTTCATGGCCCTCCTGGGCTACATAGCAAGTATGGGGAAGCTGGAAGGGATACATCAGACACTGTCTCAAGCAATAAGAAGTCAGGTGATAGGAAGGAAGGCTGTGAAATGCTACCTACTGGGCATGACACAGCCACTGCAATCTCTATCTGCAGTTGCCGCTACTGAGCCTGCACAGGTGTGGACATGTCAGCAGTCAGTCATGGATGGAGAAGGGGCTCCTGTGACCCTACCCCTCCATGGGGAAATAATGGCTATGGATAGATTTGGGGTGAGAAGGAATCATCTTCAGGTCTTCAGTCCTCTACTCCCTGTTGAGCCAAACCATGTTCCAATGGATATTTGCAAGCCCAGGCTCACACAAACAGCCCTGGTTAAACTCAGTGAGTCACAAAGGAAAACTGGAATGGGCAGGAAGTAAGAGAGTGAGAGTTGAGAGTAATCAGAATGTATTAATGATTAAAATCGTCAAAGAATAAATTTGATAAATAATAATTGATATCATACAAATGTGGCCATTTCTAATGAAGAAGGCCTCTTTTTCCACCATCACACCATTGTACCATTTATTTTCCATCCTTCTTATAAAAACATTTTTTTAATAATTCCATTGATAGGTCTGCATTGGGTTTTGATGATAACGAACGCAAATACTTTGATCTGGCTCAGGACTGGGAGGGAACTTATTGAAGGTGAGGCTGCTCCAGATCAATCCAATTCTGTAGCACAGAAAATGGAAGGTTGAGAGTGTGCTACCAGGAATATGGTGAGTAGATGCCGAGGGTTTCACAGCTATACTGTGTGTATATAGAGCTCAGAGCTGAGCTAGACAAAAGCCACACTAGTGTGTGGTGAGAGGAGAGCAAGAAAATCAAATTTGCATTAGCTTGCAGGCTTTCCTTCTTTTATAGTTCCTTTGAATCACCAAGGCTCTACAGAACTTTTAACTCTGTGTTCTATTGATCAAGTTCACCTTTGATGTTCTCTTTAAACCCCGAGCCCTAGAGCAAAAAAGTGAGTGGACCTAAGGGCAAGAGAGGAAGAGGCCTCTTAACATCTCTCACCAAAAGCCCTTACAAACACATTCCTCCATCCTGGAGCGTCCTTGCTCCAAACCACATGCCTGCAAGAAAATACGTTTCCTTTCATTTAGAGGAAAACCTACCAGTCCACAGAATAAGAACACCTGGGATCTCTGGCTAATTTTATCATTTAGTTTTATAACCTTAGGCCACACACTCTTATCTGTGAAAGAACACTTTGAAAGATGAATTCCAACATTTTAACTCTGTCCCATATCATGAGACAATGCTGATAATTGGTAAAACATTTGTCTTTACAATAGCAGTTAGTGTATTCTCCAACTTCAGTGTGTTTAAAAGTAGTATCCTGTGAAACCTATACCAGAAAACAGAAATGGTCAAGATCAGCATGCACAAACATATACTTCCACAGGCTGGAAAAATGATTTTGTTTGCACATCAACCAATCACTTTTTCTCAGTTGTCTATTTGGCCAGAAGAGGTGAAGCCTCCGTCATTACACTGTCCTCATGGCCACAATAAAATTTGGTGTTGTATTCTAAACACTAAGAGACCTTGCTAACCATAACTTGAGGATTTTATAGGTATATACGCAATCCTGTCCTAAAGCATAAAACAATGTCATAGATAACATTGCAGGATCGCAAAGCCTGCCTTAGTACCCTCATTTTATATTCTACCCGTAAACTGCAAAGGAGAAATCAAATCCCTGTTGTTTCGGGAACTCTTTTCCCGAGAGACACAGACAAAGGTCCACCCCTCCTTCTAGGGTTCAAATGACAAACCAAAGTAGAAGTCCACCAAAATCTAATGAGTTTATTGGACTTACTAGTGTGCTGAGCATGGTTGACCACAAAGCAGCTGCAACACGGAAGTCTCACGCTACCATGGATAGAGATTTCTCCCCACCTGCAGAGGTAGAGTCCAAACTTCAGTTAACCTTCCAAGGTCTATGTACTGCAGCACCTCCTGAGACCACAGGACAGAATTACATACAGCCAAGCAGGGAGGTGTGGGAGGGAACTAGAAGAACATCCACTGAGGGAACAATGTCTCTTCCCACCCCCTCCTTCTCTGGTCAACAAGCCTGACCTGGAGTGGGTTGTCTTTTGCATGTAGTCACAGCTGCTCTGTTGAAGGTGGTGGCTGCTCTGCTCCATACCTCTCAAGTAAGAAATCTTAATCGTCTCAAAGTTTTCTTTCTACAATCGTAGCATGTGACTTAGATGAAAAGTGTCTGAGAAGTTATCACAATGGCTTAATACAGGATTGACAGGTTATTGATTGATGATTAATATGGAGAAATCAATTTTATTCTTAACACAGCAAGGGCTCAATGAATCTGTGTTCACCAATTTCAGCATAACTGTACATTAAGCTGTTTTACAAGGGAGATTATTACCAACCAAATGGATTTTAATTTCCAGAATTTTATCAGAAATCATCTTTTTACCCAAAGGAGAAAGAACTAGAGTGGAATCAAAGGGGGAGAATCGCACTGTGATTTACGACTTGTATTTTCTGACCAGACTTACAAATCCAGCTAAAGTGCTTAATCAATACGAAGCACTTAAAAATGATGTCAGTTGTGCAAAAAAAATGCTTTTACCTGAAAGCAGGGCTTAAGCTAACTTCCTATTAAAAATAAATTTTTTTAAAAAAAATCTTGTTTCATCTTAACATTCATTTCTGCAAATTAAATCCAAAATCTGAGACAGAACATCAAATTTAACCTGTTTCTTGAACTTTCACTGAAGAGGCCTCATAAAATAAAGAATAAAAATTCAAAAATAGCTGCCTAAGTATTTCCAGGATGATTTGTGGGACTTTGAATGGACAGTTCAAGGACCTCTGTCTCTTCAATTAGAAGTCTGTATTTCACTTGGACTTATCACAGGTCAACTATGGATGCTGGGAATATCTGCATCATGTTCCAGGGTAAGGACTGAATCATGATATTCTTGCTTTCTCTATAACAATATATAGAAATTAAGCTTATCTTATTCAGTAATAGAAAACTAAAAAGGTCCTCGATCTAAGTCATTAACATTATGAAAGATCCAAATGGAGTAGAAATTAAGCCACCGAACCTTCCATTACCTGCCTGTAGATGATGGCCCTGCCTTCTAGTTCCTAGATTAAAAAAAAAAAAAAAAGCAGTTTGAGTGCTTCATTGCAAGTATACTATCCTGGTGAATCTAATAAGAATGTTATAAATATTTACAATAAGGATTCAGAATAATTTTTATTGTCAGTTGTTACAGGGAACAACACTTCAGTTGCCAAATTCCCAGATGCCAGCCAACAACATCCTTGACAACAAACCCTAAAGATCTTGGTCTCGGTCAGATATGTATTTTTTTTTTTTTTTGCCTACACAGATCCCTTAAGAGATCTTTGTTAGACACTGAGCAGGGGGTTTTGTTTGTTTTTTTTTTTTTTTTTCCTTAACAAAAACCTTAAAAGGTTTTTTTTTAACCATTACGCAGGGGTTTTTTTTTTTTTTTTTCCTTAACAAAAACCTTAAAAGGTTTTTTTTTAACCATTACGCAGGGGTTTTTTTTTTTTTTTTTCCTTAACAAAAACCTTAAAAGGTTTTTTTTTAACCATTACGCAGGGGTTTTTTTTTTTTTTTTTCCTTAACAAAAACCTTAAAAGGTTTTTTTTTAACCATTACGCAGGGGTTTTTTTTTTTTTTTTTCCTTAACAAAAACCTTAAAAGGTTTTTTTTTAACCATTACGCAGGGGTTTTTTTTTTTTTTTTTCCTTAACAAAAACCTTAAAAGGTTTTTTTTTAACCATTACGCAGGGGTTTTTTTTTTTTTTTTTCCTTAACAAAAACCTTAAAAGGTTTTTTTTTAACCATTACGCAGGGGTTTTTTTTTTTTTTTTTCCTTAACAAAAACCTTAAAAGGTTTTTTTTTAACCATTACGCAGGGGTTTTTTTTTTTTTTTTTCCTTAACAAAAACCTTAAAAGGTTTTTTTTTAACCATTACGCAGGGGTTTTTTTTTTTTTTTTTCCTTAACAAAAACCTTAAAAGGTTTTTTTTTAACCATTACGCAGGGGTTTTTTTTTTTTTTTTTGCCTACACAGATCCCTTAAGAGATCTTTGTTAGACACTGAGCAGGTGGTTTTGTTTGATTTTCTTTTTTTTTTCTTCTTCTTGCTACAAGGAAATCTGGGGTTCACCCAGCACTGAACTTACATAAGCAGCTCAAGCAAGAATTGCTATAAACACGGATGAGTTTGAGCTGTGACTGAAATTTTTGGATATAGTTCATTAGATTATAATATCTTTTGTAATTTATTAGTGTAACAAAAAGTAATTGTTTAGGAAAGTATAGGAGATAAAGGAGATCATAAAAATACTACACTGCATTTTATTATCGTTTAAATTTTTGCTTTATATATGTGCATATATGTGCATGTTTCTGTTTGTGTGCATGTGTGCATGTTCATATGTATAGATTCCAAAAGTTGACATCAAGTGTCTTTCTGTATGGCTCTATACCTTATTTGTTTTCTTTTTTCTTAAATAACATTTTTATAAATTCTTTCAGAATTTCATATAATGTATTTCAATCATATTCCTCCTCCCCCAACTCCTCCCAGATGCACCACCACCACCTTACCCATCCAATATCCTGTCCTCTCTATTTTTAAAGCTCATTAAGTCCAATTTGTGCTACCTAAGTACTCTTGGATATGGAGCCACCTCTTGGAGTGAGGTTGACCTACCAGGGGTGACACTTTAAAGAAAACTGACTCTCCCTCTCCCAGTAGCTCTCAACTGTCAACAGCTTCTCAGATAGAGGTGAGACTTTGTGAACACCTCCCCTCTTTGTGTTGAAATTTCATCTGGCTTGATCTTGCTTCAATCTTATGCATGCTTTCATACCTGCTATGTGTTTATACGTACAACAGCCCTGCTTTGCTCAGAAGACACCGCCTCTGTCTCTTAACATCTTTCTACACCCTCTTCCGCAGTGATCCCTGAGCCTTGCAAGGAAGATGTGATATAGATGTCTCATTTAGAGCTAAACACTTCATAGTATCATATTCTCTGTACTTTGGCCCATTGTGGATCTCTGTGCTAATCACCATCTACTGTAAGAAGCTTCTCTGATAAGGCTTGGGAGATGCAGTATTTTATAGCTATAACAATAAGTTATTAGAAATAGCTTTAATATTGTGTCCATTTGACAGAATAATATTCTCCCCCAGGATCTATGACTTGTCTAGACATGGGTCCTTCACACCAATAATAGGTCTAGGGATGAGTTCCATCTTGTGGAGCAGGCCTTAAATCCACTCAGAAAGTGGTTGGCTACTCCCATAGCATTTTTGCCATTGTTTCAGCAGTGAGCATACCTTGCCAGGCCAGTTTTTATTATAGCTCCATTTAAACTCTATATGTTTCTATATTTCTGGAAACTTCTACAGTAGTTGGTTTCCATATGACTTTTTCAAAGGGCCATTACTGTTAGTTATATCTCTCTATGCTCTCTCTCTACACTGCCTTCCCTCACCTACCTGTTTAGCCCTTTCTGTATCATTATTCCCCTTTACTCCTTTTACATTGCTACATTCTATCTCTCCTTCCTTGAAAGTCCCCACATATTCCCTCCCATATATATGGAAAGACACACATTATATATTTTTTTAAATTTTCATTTATCTATTTATTTATTTTTATTTTATGTGTATGAGTGTTTTGCCTACATGTGTGTAATACACCCATGTCCTGCAAACCCAGAGAATAGACCATTGGGTCCTCTAGAACTGGAGTTACAGCTGGTTGTTAGCCAGGATGTGGGTAACTGGGTATTGAACTGGGGTCCTCTCCAAGAGAAGCCAGTGCTCTTGTCCTCTGAGACATCTCTTGGGCTCCAAATTACATTTTTCTATCCACTAATGCTGTTTTTAGATTTTCTTTTAAAAAATCATAATACACCCAAAAGGAAAGTATAACCAAAGATTAAAGGGATCAATATAAATCTTTAAGAGTCCATGTGTATAGCTAAAGGCTACATAACAAGAAACAATGCCAGACAGGAGAAACCTTCCTTTGAGTTGTTGGCCAGGGTGGCCCAAGGGACTCCCAGACAGAAGTAACCCAGCATAGAACTTGGAAAATGAACAGCAGACCACAATCTTATCTAAGGGAATATTGGCAGCTGATTGCTGCTGGATGAGGAACAACTGATCTCCTTAAAACATGGAATTCTAGGTAGACTGACTAGACTCAGCAGATGGACAAGCACTGAGGAACAGCTGGGGGCATTGACAACAAGAGTAGACAATAACAGGGGTGACAGAGTATATGGGCTATGGGAGGGTGCCATTTGGGATGTGGGTAAATAGATGAATAGATTGTTGGGGATGTTCTGTATGAAATACACACAAAAATCAATAAATAAAAAATGAGTTATAAAAATTTGCTTCATGTTAATTAGTAGAGGTGAGAAACATTACCGTTGAAATCTATCTGATGACTTTATATCCAGGCTCAGATGCCAAGAATCTCAGAAAGTAATTGACTGTGACTAGTAATAATCAGATATATAGAGATTAGAGATGCATTTGCAAATAGTATTTTTTTAATGAAATGGAGATAATTTTAAAAGGTTAAAACCTCATTCAACTTTATGTCTTATAGGGTTTATACTGAGTACAGTTCTGTATAACTGTATTAATTCAACTATAAACCTAAAATTTTACACCTGATTTTGAAAGAGATGCATTTTTGCTCTGGAAATTGTTACTGAATATGTCAATGCTGTTGTAATGAGATGCTTCTTCTAATCATGTGGTTATTAAATAATTTTTAAAAATAATATTTGAGAATTAGGCTAGCTTTCTACTATTATTATTCTCTCTCTCTTTCTGTGTGTTTATTATTGTTTTTATATAGACAGATGACATACCTTCCCCAGCTTAGCACAAAATCACACATGTACACCTGCTGCCTTTGTGTGCTCTACTTTATGACCCAAAGAAGGCTCCACTTTCTTTAATCAACATGAATCCAATTAAAAACCAAGTAGGGTGATGGTGAAACAGTTCAGTAGAGTGCAGGCTACACAGGCATGAGAACTTGAATTCAACCCCCAAATCCATGTAATAGGCACAATATGGAGGCATACACTTGAAATCCCAGAACTGAGGAGGCAGACAAAGACGGGCAGATCCTTGGGGCTTGCTGACCAGTCAGCCTAGCCTACCAGACAAGTTCCAGGTCAGTGAGAGACCCTGTCTCAAGGTAGACAATGATTAATGAATGATGGGGATGGTGAAGTTAATCTCTGGTCTCCACACATCTGCAAACACAAATACATGTGCACTCACCCATCCACAGACATACACAATTTGTACACACACACACACACACACACACACACACACACACACATACACACGTATGCACACACTACCTAGCTCTCATTTACCTTCACTTGGCAGCAACCGTGAAACCAGAGGGTTTAAGCCCGGGAGATAATCTACTCAACAGTTTTGGCATCTATCCCATTGTCCTGAGCTTAAAACTTCCTGTCCCTACTCAGGACATGGCTCCTGCTGATCATTTTATACACAGATATAATAATTGAAAGCCAAATATTCTGGCTGGAGGAGGCTTAGAAAATGTCTTAACAGCCCCCCTACCCAGGTAAATACCTCCCTCACCAATGAACTTACTTTATGCACTACCAAAAGGTAAAAAAATTCAGATGTGTAATTGTGGGTACCATAATTGAAAGATATTTAAGGAGTCACATTTTAGTGGTAAAGAATAATTCATTTCAGCTTAATGCCACCCAAATTGCCAACTGCCCCCCCTCAAAGAAACAGAAGATTTTGTTCATGTTAAGAATCTTACAACACACTTCCTTTAGTCCTCACATTCCAACCCCACCTCACCCACAGGACTTTGGAATCCTAAAAGTATCTCTGACTGTTCTCTGGATTGCTGTAGCTCTCCCTGCCCTCTTCACCCTAATGGGGAAGGAAAGGATACTATAAATTCTTTCCTGACCTATCTGAAGTGATCCATCAAATGAATGCTAATTTCCACATTGTAAGACAGTGTACTAATCGTTATCAAGTTTTGAAATGAAATAAAACTCAGTTTCTTTCTTTCTTTTTTAGACAGGGTATCATGTGTCCTAGGCTAGTCTCAAATTTTCTATGTAGCCAAAAATGCCCCTGAACTCCCGATTCCCCTGCCTCTACCTCCCAAGTGTTAGAATTATATGCATGTGTCACCATGCCCAGTTTATGTAGCGTTGGGATTCAAACCTAGGGTTTTGTATATGCTAGGTAAGCCCTCTGCCCACTTAGCTGAATTTTCAGCCCTAAAATCTTGACCTTCACAAAAGTGGTCTTCAATTCGGTATGATACCAAATGCCCAAGATTTAGTACACAATGGGATCCAAAAGAATGTCTACTAATTATATTATTGATCTCAGACAATGAATGACTGAGTAAATAAAGGCATAAAAGTAGAAAAAAGTACTCGTATATCTTTTGGAATGTCTGTGATTTCTTTCTCATTTCTAATTTTACGTTGGCACCACTGTGTGCCAAGAGACATTCACAGCCATGAACTGACCTGATCTGATACATGATGCTATTCTACTTCTATAGCATCCAGGAAAGAAGAAAAGACCCAAAAAGGAGAAGAAAATAGCAGTCAAAGAAGACAGACTATACATGGAGGGTTAGGAACCCAAACAGGGTCTGAGTTCAGAATCCACCTGGTAATGGTCTACATGTGACTGTAATTCTGTGAGAAGGGTGTACTAGTCTACTCTAAGACAGCACCCTCCTGTGTAGAGTTAACAAGGGTAGATGAGGGTCAATGTCAGAAGCCTTCTAAAGGTCATTACGATCTTGATTTTGTATGAGAATACCACAACAGGCTTGGTGTTTCAAATGTATTTTTTAAAGAAATGATAAATCTTAATTTTGAAGGGTGGGAGGGAAAATAAAATTATCTCTACTATATATTTTTTTTATTGATGGTTTTCTCTATAGTGACTTCTGTACTACAGTGGTGATAATAATCAGAATACTAGGTCCTGGAGTAACGATTCAGTGGTTAAGAGTGCTTGCTGTTCTTTCAGATGACCAGAGTTCAATTCCCATTACCCACACTGGGAGGCTCATAACCATCTATAACTCCAGCTCCAAGGTACCTGAACCTTCTTCTGGCCTCCATAGGCAGACACACACACACACACACACACACACACACAAATTAAAAAATCCTTTTAAAAGGGTTAAGAAAACACCTCTTGCCTAACTTCAAACTGTAAAAGTTACAAAATCATTTCCTCTTTTTTTCATAGACTTTGATCTGATCAATCAGGCTTGCTATTTTTCAAATTGACTTTGGTGGACTTAAATGGAATAGATTCTTAGGGTTTTTTTTTTTAACATATTCGTTTTGTATATTCTACAGAGACCCAAGACAAGAAGCAACCCAATTGAAAGATGGGCTAAGGAGCT